>NW_027192589.1:0-68657 GCF_042370625.1 Thermothelomyces heterothallicus | reverse complement strand
GGTTTACATAGACATTCTTCCTCTGTTTCTGGGAACGGAAAAGGTTGGCGGTGGACAGGGGGAAGGGTGGGTTGAATGGTTCATTGATATCACGATATACGGGGGTCTTTGTTTACCTTAGGTAAGTGTTGGTTTGTTTGGCATTGGTTGGGGAAAATATTGGTTCACGAGACTTTGTAGGCGTTGTCGTGCGCTGTTTTCTCTTTCATACTTCTTCGTTCTCTTCTTCGATATTTTGTTTCTCGTTATATGCGTGTTTTTTTTTTTTTCCTCTTCCCTTTTCCTTTCCTTCCTGTTTTTCTCTTCTTCCTGAGCCTTTGTTTTGGCGTGCGCATAAAGCGTATCTATCACGACTCTACGGCTTACAAAGGGGGAAGGAAGATGCGGGATACCCATCACGAGACTTTTGTTTCAGAAAAAAGAAGTCGTGCGGAGGGACATGTCTATATAGATTCAGCGGAGGCATGGAATCGGGCTGTGCCAGCCGTTGCTGCGCTGTTTGTCCTCCCAAGTCGCGCCAAACCAGCCGTATGTCTCCTGCTCGTGCTGCTGGATAGGTAGGCACGGACGATGCTGGCAGAATTTGTGGGGATGGCTTTTTAGAGTGCGCCAGGAGGAACAAGCAAGATGGACCACCATGCGGCGAACCTAATGTCGATATATGTGGTCGACCTCTTGTAAGCTACAGATGAAGCCGTCACGCTGTGGTGGTTTTACTTGGCTAGTCTCTACAGATTTGGCTTTTCATACCAAGACACCACCCTTCCCCTCCTTTCCCCCTGGCGATCCTGGAACCCAGTCCACCACCGAAAGCAGCTGCTTCATTTCCAAGACCTCTCGGCTTAGGCGCTTATGGAGACAAGAGACACGCGTCAGGACCGCGACTACACAGTCTAGTGCCTTATTAGTGCCATGTTCAAGTGTCCAAAAGTACTTGGCACGTAGTTACTCCCTCTTGGACACCGCCGTGGGCATCGGCTTGCCTGCTCTGCTTGCACTGTCCAGCGAGATCAGAGAGGTTAGAGAGCGGTATGTATGTGTGCGTGTGTATGTATGTATGTATGTACATACGATACAAGTAGGCAGCACAACCGCCAAGGTTCGAGGCAGTGTACCTGTCGTTGGTCTTGCTTAGCAAAGGAGAAGCAAGCAAGGTCTGCGTGTGCCGACCAGTCAGTCGGCGTTCTGCTTTCACGCACTTCGCTTCCCCAGCGCCAGCGTTGCAATAAATCGTAGTTCGGTCCTGATTCCAATCAGGCTCTCTCGTCGGGTCCAGACTTTGGGGATCTAGCAGTAAAGTATCGAAAACAGACGTTGTCGCCCCTAAATTACGGATACTGCGTAATGAACCGCGGCGGTGCGATCCACACAACGAACCGTGCAATGCTTGATGTAACCTAGCGAGTCGGCGATCAGAGGAACTGACTAGGGAATTCGTCTGCCGACGTTGATGTTAACTTGGAAGTTGGGACCTTGTTCACAAACGCCAGCCTTGACGTTTGATCAGACGGTACTGCTGGGAAAGATACAGAGTTTGGTCTCTCCGTATGTTCCCCGCCAGATCAACCCTGTGACTATCGAGTCGAGGCTACAGGCAAAGGAGAGCAAAGTGTCCAGGTGAGTTACCGAGTTTCCGGAAGCGACTCCATCAGCCACAGACAAGTGAGAATATGAAGGACCGCGCTGTCTTACCAACGTAAGACCACCGAAAAGGGTTCGCGTATTGGTGATTGTTAGTTTCGGAGGACCAAAAAACGGGCGGCCGCTGACATCTCGCCCCAGCACGGCGCCGTCGCTTGTGCGGCAGATGAAGACTGTTTGAGCTGGCCAAATCTGGTATCCTTCTCTTCTCGAATGGATGCAACCGACGGGATCGGGTAAATCCTGTTAACGTATAACCATCCCGGGTTAGAGTATCGACACTCCACCTCGAGTCTGCCAACACCCGGCACAGGCTCGCGCCAGGCACAACTCCCAAGACGGAGGCTTCCCATGCTTGTACTGTACCACAGGTAGCTGAAAGAGAGGGTTGGGGGGTTGAAAAGCACGTAACCGTCTCTGCATGTGCGACTCAAGACAACCTTGCCCTAGGAACGCTCCGTTACTCACTCCCAATCGGCGGCGTGTGGCGGTATCTGAAACGCCGAGTTGACAGCGATGTCGATCAATGATTTGGTGTCGACGGCAAGCTCCGACATTAGGTACCCGATCACTAGGCCTAGGAATCGGTCCCATACTTCGGGTCGGAAAACACACCGTCGTCTGATGGTCTCGGTCGCCGTTAGGTTTTATTTTATTTTATTTTTTTTGCCTTCACTATCCCGCCGTGAGCGTCAGCTCAAAACAAAAAAAAAATTACAGGATCCCATGATTCACTTTCAAGGACCCGGACGTCAGGTCGCACTGATCCAACGGAGATCGCAGGGTACTCTTACCCAGAGGGGGTAAGCCATACTGGTCCGCAAAGCTGTTTCCCTCGTCCGCTGTATGTACATCCGTACAAGTAAGCCGTCTGATCGCGCCGCTGGAGCCCGGTTCACAGGAAAGATCATCGCAGGGATAAACCTGTACGGGAAAGAATCGGTATATGTGCGTATGTATGTACGGTACATACATATATACATATATACATACACGTCAGTACTGTGTTCTGGGTCGGGGGCGCCGCCGCTCCGGACCTCTTCCCTCCGGTAGGGGCACAGAAGAAGACGGGAAATAATCCGAGTCTCGGCCCGCACTAGAATCTGGTATGACCCTCGCCCGGCACCGAGAGAGCGTATGCAGCCAGCGTAACATCGGCTCGATCGGTTTCCGCAAGAATTACTCAGTAGAGCAGTGGTCTCGTTTCAGGTTCTCATCAAGGGACCCAAGTCTAGCGTAACAAGGGTCCTTGGTGCCTGCTGTGTTGGACTGCGTGCATACAATACAGTATGTAATAAATACGGACGTAAATTCATACCGGCCGGCATTGGTGCTGTGAAGTGTGATTCCGCCACATCCCGCGGGAGAACGCCGAGGAGGCGCGCCTGCAGAATGCTCAGATAGTGACAAGGCACGCTCGGGACGTTCCCGGTTCATCACACATTTGTTGAACATCTCGTATGCACCTACTGTATTCGGCTTCTACTACTTGGGGCGGGCCCTGTGGACGGCATCGCGAGCGTAGCAATAACCAAAGAGTGCGTTCTGATACTTATGTGTATGCACTTGTCAGCACATGTTAACAGGCAATTAGCAGGTGGCGCCTACTGTTCATTGATAGAAGTGTGAGATGCCAGCAGCCTAGAGGCCCAGTGCTGCTGTACAGTTGAGAGCGAGATATGATGATTTGAGTCATGATGAAATGCCATGTGACGGTTTGACCAGGAGCTCCATTAGATACAAAGCCTTGGTGTGCGGCAGGTTTACTGAGCTGCTGCTGCGTCTCTGCGTCTCTGAATGACGAACTTAGCTTGCGAGCAAGGCAAGACTAGGAGCTGGCTTCATCTCGAATCATTCCGTAGAATCGTACAATGCTTCATCGTCCAACTCCGAAACAAAAAGCGTGGCCAGAGGGCTGAGTAGGTTGGCTAGAACGAGAGACTGATAATAGGTAAGGTGCTGGCTCATGAAAGTGCTGTCGTCTGCATCAGATCAGCCTCGGATCGTTCCGCAGTGTTAAAGGTTCGTATGGCTAGACCTGGGCCAAGTACCGTGTCTGGGTCGGACGAGAGCCAGACGAAGTCGACCTGGCCCGTCAAAAGTGGCAGGGTCCGCCTTTCGCCTCGTTTCAGATGACGAGTCCAAGTGGCCATTGGTCCAGGTAAGCTTTCTTATACCATGTAGTCGTCCTGGTTGGTGGTTGCGGGGTGATCCATCCGAAGTCTCCTGAGTGGCGCAGAAATGTGAATGCACATCCTTCGCTGTGCCACGAGCCCGCGTTAGCCGTGGGAGCCTTCTGGAGGTCCACACAAGACCGGGCTGTCCAGAGTGGCAGTATTGCAGAGCTGCTGGGTGCGCCTTTTTACAGAGCTTGATGCCCTGGGGACTTACGCCTAGTGCAGGTCGGCAGCATGCACGCTGCGGCTTCTCGGGCGATAGACCCTGGCATGCGGCCGCGCTCGCCAGCAGCTGGGTTGCGTATGTCGTCTTGCGGGGTGATTGGCGCGGCGGATATTCCCTTTCAGGAACAGGTAGGCATCACACCCTTGGAAATGGCGCTCAGGAACGGGTTGCTGAGGATTGCTAGATGATCCGCCTAGTAGCGGAGTAGTGATGTGTCGACGAGGGTCTGATGCAGGCTTTACACCTGCAGTGCCTCGGGTACTCGAAGTGCTGCTGGCATGTCCCGAGGGATGTTCTCTCTTCTCGTAACCTGCTTGAAAATTCATATTAGCGCTCAACACGACCCAGACGGCGTACGCTTTCAGATCGCAGTAGGCACATCAAATGTCACTGTGATTGCGCGTACCAACATGATGATCATATTCTTCTCTCTCTCATCTGTTCTTGACCGTCAGAGCGTGAACGCGCGGCGTTTTAGAAGCGTAGGATGGGTCGGAAGCACGAGGGGATAGTATATTATGGTTTCGACACTGATCACCCACCCATCATGGTATTACTGCGGCAAGACCCGGCCCATAAATTGGTGAAGCTCGGTCCATACCGAAGCGCGGCAGGAAGGTACCTGGCTGTTGTTTGTTCATGTCAATACCGTTGAACCTGACTTTTTCGGTTGCGACTAGGCAGCACGGCATCGGAGTTTCGGGTTTGTAGCCAGACTTCAGAATTTGAGGCCGCATCGGCTCGCCAACACTAGAGAAGGAAGGAGCTTGTCGACCCTGTAAGGTACGGGGGCTATGACATACGATTACATCGGCCCCAGCTCACCTCCAGCGTCAAAATTCCTCGTCCCGTGCCTTATCCGGTTCTCACTTACCCCACGAGACGAAGCTCGCCAGTTCGGTTGGTGCTCGTATCGTTTGTCAACGGGAGAGGTAGCAGCCGCGACACTGGAGGCAGTGTGCTGCCAGATGCGGAGGAAGACTGCAACGTAGTAAAACAATAGGTGTGACAATGGGATGAAAGAGTTACTGAACCTAGTCTAAGCAGGCCGTGGACGTTTTGGCCTTCGCTCCAAATTAGAAAGGAAACAGACCTGAAGCGGCTGATGAGACGAATTATGTTCGGTTTCCAACGCGGAGGCTACTCAAAACGACTTGGTTAAACGCGAGAAGTCATGGAAACCGAGCACCTGATGGGTATTACGGTGCATCTATGACGACTCGGAGTCTGGGCAAGGACAGAGGTCTCAAACTCGTAGATAGACCACCTCCACCAAGTTACTTCCCAGGCAACCAGTACCTGGGAACCTTCCACATTGCTTTCTCCCTCATTCCTGCCCCTAAATAAGGTTCTTGAGAGGGGCCGTAACTTGCAGTCAGACGTACTACGCATAACTTGGATCTCATTGGCTGCGGGGTGCCTGGTCCGCGGGAGGTACCTTCCCAAATGTCACCCGCCTGCTCGCTTGAGAAATAAACTCGCTTTTGTTTCTGGAATCCACTGGATTCGTTCCGAACTTTTTCGCTGTCTTAAATCGGTTGTTATAGCCAAGTGCCGGCGGCTCCTTTTAAGCACATATTACACTACATGACCTTACGGAGTCTTTCAACCCACACAAAAACTATGTCTTTTGACTCGGTTGGTAGCTCCAGTCTGCCTCTCTCCGGACCCGGCGCCACGACGGCTCAACTGATCCGCTGGGAATACTGTGTAATGACATTGCCCCCGCAGCAGCTTCGCCTAAACAGAGATGCACGTACCGAAACCATCGACGGTTCGAGGCGAGGCCCGAGCATGTCCGGTGCCCTAATACAACGTTTGAGCACCAAATCTTCAGCCAAGGCATGGTTTGAGTTCTCAATATCCACCCCGATCCTCTTCGCCTTGAGCAGACTCATCAGCGCTTCATGTTTACCCGCCTCACCACGCTCCATGCGACACCATCACATACGGTACCATGTGGCAAGGACTCGGTGGTTGGCCGAAGTATGTTTGTCCTCGCTGTTATCGCGCCGCCCCTCGCACGAGCACATGTTTGCAATGAGGCTTCATTCATAACATAAGATCAACGGCTCAACACAGTTACTACACCTACGCTTCCGGTCCCGATCCTCGGTACTGCACGGTCATAGACGCACATGCTCCATCACCCTGTCCTTCCCAGCAACCCGGACGTATAGCCTAACACTTGCCCTCAAGACACCTTGTGCCTCGTCTTCATGGTGCAGCGCCGATGAGGGCGCTGCGTACAGAAGACCGGTGCGATTATCTAGGAAAACAGAAGCTGGCAACATTGCTGGCCCCATATCCGCACAGCCAAGGACGAATATTTAGGGGCAAAGCCTAGGGGAAACCCCCCTTTCCCGGCCGGGGCATCTTTCCTGTGTCAGAGCTCTTGGGACCGCCAACCGCCAGGTTCCTGGCAAAACACAACCTGGACGACACTGGGCGGCATTGGTGCCCCATGACAGTCGCAGAGTTATCAGCACGCACCCCACTGTCCGCCACATGTCTACGTCCACCGAGTTACACAGCGATTTCCTCTTCGGGAACTCAGTTCAACCAGGCGTCTCCCCACCTTCATTACCCGCCGCTCACCCTGCGCGGTTAGTTCCCCTCAGCTGCACCTGCACTCAAACGGTCGTGCTTGGCTGTAAGGTGTATGTATGCGCTTCTCTGGCCCAACATCAGACACTTTGTGACGTCGGGCTTATTGTTCTCCCCCTTGGCTTGTTTAGCGGCCATCGATGCCTTGCATCTGGATCAATGTCTCGGCGAGGTATTCAGCAAGTTCTAGTGAACCTGAACCATAGATTCTGGTGGCGGTCGCATTACCAGGAAAAAAGAATTCCGCTCATCCATTTCGCTGATGGGGGAATGAACCTGTGTTTATGAACCTTCATAGACTAACGCCAAACCTTTGAAGTATAAGAAAAGGGGGGGAGGTTTTCTGTTGCTGATCTTGGATGGCCCTCTGGCGTCTCGTTATTTCCACCCCTCCGTCTACGACAAGTCCGCAATCTTGGAGTTGATTCGCCGACCAACCCCGGTCATCGATCGCGGATCTGCCCTGTACTTTACCTCTTATTTCACCCCCCTGACACCGGCCCTAGGATATGTACGGACCTACCAAGTAGGTAGCGCTCTCACACGGCCCAAGACCCACCCCTGGAACAAGTGGCCAGGGCCCGGAACGGCGTGCTAAAAACAGTCAACACACTTTCTGCGCCTCGCTCGTCTTAGCCAAAAGCAGCAGCCATGGCAGCCCTGCCGCTGGTGAAGACTCTGGTGATGCGGGCAGCACAGCTCATCCTGCTTTCACGTAATAGCGTTCCGAGTAGTGTACGGAATACATGTGTGCATGCACACTAAGTATGTGCTTAGGTACGTACATAGGTACATACATCATTTGCGCGGAGTACCCTTACGAGCATGAGACAGCTGCACTAGTGTGCTGGGCATGGTTTACGTTTTCAGCACTCCCCTGCTTGTTAGTTACTCCCCAGATCCCTGGGTTCATCTTGGCATAGCCCCGGGACCATGCATCTCGAGTCCTTTTTTGGCCTGGCAAGCTCCTCCCTGCGGTCCTCTTCGATGCGACCGGCTCGTTCGATCCTGAGCATTTTCACGGTATTGTTTACACTAGTTATTCCGCACTCCTGGTGGACCGTCTCGGTGCTCGAGCCCCCCCTTCCCCTCCCCATCTTCCCGAAGACCCTTGCGTCAATCTGTTCCGATACGCGCTGGTTCCAAATGGGATAACGAGCCCAAGCTACCTCCAGACGCCCTCTTTTGCTCCACATTGTTTCCGCTTGCTTGCTTGCCTAAACGGTATACCTATCAAGCTCGTTTAGAGTACGCAGTACACTACAATATTGTTGGCTTTCCCGCCCCTCCTACGAGTGTACAACCCCCTCCCCCTCACCCCCCCCCCGGCCCCCCACGGCCTCGACTTGCAACTCCGTGGCCGTGCCGTGACTATACATGAATGTACCTTTGTATACTTGTGGGAAATATTAGGAGCCCACCTCGTCCGAACTCTCGCGGCTTCCTCGATACATTACTGCATACTTACATACCGCAGTACAGCGCGCTAGTGCGGGTGGAAAGGTTTACACTAGAGATCGGGAAGGACAAGGCACAGGGAGCCAGGGTCACCCTCGCCTCTCCCGCTTGACAGACTCACGCCGCCCGGAGCTTCTAGTGACCTGCACCGTTGCTGCGTCTCTGTCCTTGGACATCCTGCTCGCCGACCGGCTACCCCCCGCTTTTCCCGTGGCCTTTTTTTTTTCACCTACCGGTGCTTGGGCAGAACACTTATATAATTCCTTTGCAGCGCGCCAATGGCCAAATTAGGGTGGGCTCCGTCATAGTACCACTTCCTCTCGACGTTTCATCACCAGGCGCCCCGCCTGCTACCCTCTTTGCTACCATTGCCGGGGCTCTTCGCCATATCCAACTTACTGTACCCAGTTCATCAAGAAGGTCGCTTCCACCTCTTGTTCACTTTGCCTCCCCATCTCCTTCCTCTCTTTGAACACCTTACAAAGACCGGCCGCGTCACTCACTCATCTTCCTTTACCCTCCCCTTCGTTCTACCAACGAGGACCCCAACCCGCCTCCACCATCCCATCCTACCTCACATCTCCTTCCCGGCCCGTCTCGTCAGTTTGCACGAGGAGGATGCTTACCATCAACAACCCAGTGCAGTACGGCTACCAGCCTGTCCATGATTTACCAACCCCGCCGAGCACATCTCGTCCTTCTCCCCCCCTGATACATCTGGATCAGGGCCAGAAGCCGCCGCCGACCGGTTCCGGGGGCATCAATCTGTCTGACCAGCCCATGTCGGCGCCTCACCGCGGCTTTCCCCCGCCGGCGGCTCTGCCTCCAGTCCAACCGCCCCCCGGATCCGGACCTTCGCAGCCCCCTCCCAGCTTGTCCGCCGGCCAAACCGTCTCGCCTCCTTCGGCATCGCAAAGTCAGACGCTGGGGCAGCTCCCACCCGCCCCGAGCTGGCATGACGAATCGATGAGGGCTTGGCTTGCGGCCAAGACGGAGGAGGACAAGAGGAGGCAGGAAGAGGAGAAGACACGACAGGAGAACTACCGCCTCGAGCAGCGGAGGATCGAGCACGAGATTCTGAGGACCTCTCTGCAAGGAGGGATACCGCCACCCCTGGTGCCGGTAGTCTTCGCAGGCATGGGCGGCGGAGCTCTTTCGCCTGCGGCCCTGGACTGGGCGCAGCAGTTCATGGCCTCGCAGACTCCACTGCAACACCCGCCTGCACTGATGCCGCCCGGGGCCATGTCCTCGGAGCATCCGAGACGAGACTCGCAGACTCACCCGTACGGACAGTACCCAGCGCCTGGCGGTGGTGGCGTTCCATCCACGCCGGGTTCGGCGCAAGGAGTCCCGGGCGGATACACGTCGGGGTATCCTGGTTCCCCGACGAGGCCGAGAGGGCTGAGCATGCCTGGAGCAATGGCGGGACGTCCGCTTGCCGGCGCCAGTGCGAACCTGTCGAACTTGAACACCAACATTCCCAGCGTATCGGGTCACCAGCCAGGGCTCACGCAGTCTCAGCCGCAACCGCAACCGCAGCAGCAGCAGCAGCAGGAAGCACAACCGTCACCGTCCATCTACTTCCACCACTGGCAGCCTCCGACAACGCAGGCGGGGGGAGGACGGGGCGGGGCGGAACAGCCCGCCACGCCCTCAGGTTCGTCCAAAAGCAAATCGCGCTCCTGATGGCTCTGGGGTGCGCGGGAGCTAACTGGGTGTGTTCTTTCTTTTCCTTGTCACGCAAATAGGGGAATCTCCACGGAAACGAAAAGCACCAGGGCCCCAGCAGCCAGCGCCACCGCCGTCAACGACGACGCATCGGCATCGATCGCCACCCTTCTTGCAAGCCACGAGGCTCTCCAACCCACCGCCCGGGCGGAGGCGAGGACATTCGCGGCAGCGAAGCGATCTGGGTTCGTACCGGTCCGGTGCTGGCAGGGGGCGTGGAGAGATGTCTGACCCCGGGCGAGAATCGTCGCCGATGCACGCGCCAGGGACGGACTCTGCGCGGGACGGCGGCAACCCGCCATCGTCGGCGCCGCAGCAAACCCAGGTGCCACAGCCTGCGCCCGCGCCAGCGCAGGCGCCGTCTGGACCGCGGACTGGGGCACACTCGGTCTCATCCCTCCTGTCGGACGACCCGCAGTCTCCCGGGGCGACGGCGCGCCACTTTGCATCAGGGACACATTCGGAAGCACGGAAGCAGCAGCAGCAATAGCACTACCAGTACCAGCACCGTCGCCTCGGTGACTCAGATCGAGCCCGCGCATCATCCGGCGAGAGCGAGCGGGACGGGAGCGGCCGTCATCACCGCGGACTGTGAGAGAGCGAACTCCTGGGCTTGTGTGATACACTCCACGTATTCCCCTGAACATCCACAATACACACTACTACACTAAGTGTAGTGTAGGCACAATGGTGGAGCCAAGGGATCAGCAGCCACGCGGCCGGGTGTGATGACCACACGAACCTTAATTTCATCGTTGTTTCAGCCTCGCCGGGGCCCCTCTTCTCCCCCGGTGCCAAACCCTTCGCGGCTCGGATCCGATTGCAGCAATCGGAGTCCTTTTTTGCGGCATTCCCACGGTCTAGTGTACACTCCGCAGCATGTACATACGGATCCGTCCTACACTACGAACGGGGAGGCGGGAGGTTGGTGAAGGAATACGACTGGGCACGAGGAACGCAAGGGGTTAGGGGGAAAGGTTCCTGGAAATGGAACAGTGCCCACATTCCAACCCCCCGGACAAAAGCGGGACTTTTAGTCCCGATACGACGCAACAAACCCTGCCCACCGCGACAATACAAGACAACGACAACGACAACGGCGACGTACTCCACCTGCTGAGCGGGCGGGCGGGCGGTTCCCACGCTGCGCAACAAATGGACAACCACGGCAGCCACGCACACGCGTGCGTTGCGCTGCGCTCCTAGAAAGTACTTACGAACAAAACAATCCGGAGGGGCTTCGTCACAGACACGCCGTGTCTCCGGGGCATTTTCCCGATTCGTCGAGTCATTGCGGGCATTCGACGTCGACGCGGGGAAGAGCCGGCGAGACGACGTCTGCAGGTACTCCGTTTTCTTTCGACTCTATTTTCTGTCTCAGGTTTGGACACCTTTATCTCTTTTTTTTTTTTTGTATCCTTGTTGCTTGTGGCTATCGATTTGTGTTATTTCTCTCTCTCTTTTTTCTTCTTCTTCTGCTCCTTCTTCTGACCCCATTTGTATATTCGCCATGTATATTTATGGTTTGTATTACACATGCTTTGTTGATTGTCTATATTTGTGTATTATTGTGCTTTTGACTGCAGGTTCAAAACAGTGGCTGTCTTGTGTTTGTGGCTATGTAAACTTGCGTCGTGAATACAGTGTTTCGCGGCAAGCTTATTTGTACGTCCGTACCGTACGGAACTGGTGGCAGGGAAGGGTCAACAAGACGAGAGGCTCGGTTTTCGTCTTAATCATGTGCACGTGTTGACTTTACAAGTACCTCTCTCTTGCCGATTTGGTCGAGTTTGGTGAACCAAGGCAGGTGTGCGATCGCACAAGATTTCTCGGACAGGTAAGGTACGAGCTGCAGGGACCACGAATTGGGTGCCGTTAGTGTGCCACAGTAGTCTCAGTCTAGGTTGACTGAGGCTCGGGTTCCCGAATCGCCAGGACTGGGTGATAGGGCCGGTGACAGCACAGACCCTAGGGTCTGCTACAGTACCAAATGTTGGTACGGTACAGTACGAAGCACATACATACCTTAGGTAGGTAACTACTCCGTACACGGAATACATCTGTGTCGAGACAGAGAAGGTCGAACTGTTTACTAGTACACTCATGGAATGAGCGGCCTGAAACAGAGACAAGATTTCCATCCAGCAAGTTGGAACGCAGATGTACCAAAACAACTAAATTGTGTGAAAACCACAAAGCGGCTCGCCGAGTCGCATAACCACGGATACGATGTAGGGCTGTTGCCTCGGTTCGTAGCACCCAATCGGCAGTGTGATACCTGTGAAACGCCGGAAGGTACGAAGTACTACCCAACATTTGAATGTATAGGCAAGTGGGTATGTTCTATAGGGCAGTGACTTCCTAGACAAGCTTCTCTTCTTGCTTGCTCTATCGATCATGATACTATAAGAAAGATGGAAATTATTTTGTTCATTTTTTCTATCAGCGCACAAATTGCTCCGCAAGTTGCGCGCCAGCTTTCCATCCCAAGTCGAGATGGCCTAAAAGTGGAGGTGGCCGCAAACTTGCGCACAACCTCTCCATCAAGAGCTCCTGCAATTCAGCAGCCCCCACCTTTAGCAAGCTCGCTCGCACGAGCCTGATCCTACAAGACGTGATTGATGGCCTGGGCTCCGAGTCCTTGAAAGAATTCACATACATACTGTATACTCGCAGGAAGACCTTACGCGTATGTACTAGGTAGGCTCAGGCAGTCGGTTGATGCTGCGCACAGCAGTGTAGCAACTACATGGTACCAAGTAGTGTATGTACCTACCTACCTATGTATATACAGTGCTGTACGGATCACTTACATAGTACGTCCCTTACGCAGATTTTTAGTGTGGCGTGCGTAGGGAGGAGTGTTGTATTTGCGCGGCGATCCTCAAACTGTCCGCTGGCCTGTTTCCCTTTTCGATCAGGCACATCTCCCTAAATAGCAGCAAACTGAGAGCAGAAGCAAGGACTAGTGCGATCAGTCAAGCCATGATGAGGAGCAGGCGTTCGGAGTACTCCGCACACTAATGTAGTGTCGACTCTTTTTTTGTCGGTCGATCAACCGAAGATTGGCGGGCGCTTGTCAACCGCCGCGGGGTCTTGCAGCCATTGCCAAAAAGGGCAATTGATGAACAGGCCCCCCCCCCCCCAAACCAACAGAGACTTGGGAGGTTGTGAGAGCACTTTGCGGCTTGCTTCCCAGTCCCTCCCTCTCCCGAAAGACCAAGGCGGGACGCGCCCGATGGAACACGGTCGGCGGCTGGAGAGCCTCTCCCAAGACACGCAAGAGTCAAAGCACCTGCAGGGCCACCGCAGCTTAGGCGCCGGGACGGCGCTTGTGTAAGTGGCCGGCTCTGTCTGCAGGTATTCAAGCGAATCGTCGCATTCGTCTAGTTTTGAGTTTTGACACGAGCAGGCCGACCCGTTTCGTCAGTTGCGGGGTGGGGGAGCAAAATGGCACGGATTGCGCAGTACGGATTAACTACAGTACTACTACGTCCGTACGCTACGCGACAAGGCTTGGTGCGCGCGTTGTTGAGTCGCTCACCATGCAAGTACAGCACTAGAGATTTCTCCAAATGGACATCGGGCAATTTCTCATTCGCCGTCATGATTTCCGCGTTTGCCTTTGGGCCATTCCGCGTTCTAGTGTACACTACCCGCATTGGGGAAGTTGTCTGTAACCAGATATGTACTAGTGAGGAGACCGGCTACTAACGGGCAAATCGCCTGTGAAGTTGGCAGTGCCAAAGTGCTACAAACTCAAAGTAAGGGGCTTGGGAGAGACAGCGGAAGCGGGTGTAACAAGGAATCCGCAAGAGAGACATGACGTTGCTTAATATAGGGCTGTGCATTCGGGCGTACTATATCGTTATACAAGACACACGTACACTACATAATCGGTCTCGGAAAGAACGGGGCACTTTCGCATTGCTTTACGCAACGGTAAGGATGTCGGTACCGGAGTACGGAAGAGACTGATGTTGAGCAACTGGGACCGAGCCTGTGGCACACAACTATAACTATACGGATTACTATACAAGGGTATGGTCCAAAACTGGTTTGGCCCCATCCAGAGTCTTTCCCATTCTGGGCCGTGTGCGGCTGTCCGGGCACCGTGCCACAGCAGTAGTCTCCCACAAGTACAGAAGACCTTATTCCATTGCTGCGAACGGAGTATTCCGTACACTAATTAGTACTTGCTAGTGTGCTGCGTAATCCGTACATACCGTACTTGCGCCTCGCGGAATCGCAGTCCTGCACAATATGTCGTTCGGTTGCACCTGCCTCCTACGATCGCTAAGTTGCTGCTCTTGCATAACCGTTCTCATTTTCGCTTCTTTTCTTTTCTTTTCTTTTTTTTTTTCCTCCATTTTCACCTCTCACGCGAAACGCATAATGAACGCAACCCGTTTTCTCTTGGCTTTTATCTGGCGTGGGAAGTTTATCGACCATGATGTCCCCAGCTACACTACAATGTGGTGGAGCCGCTGCACAATTGCGCCGAGCCAAGGTAACGAACGCTTCCTCGATCTTGGTGGTCACGCTAACCACCAAACTTGCCCCGGGCCAATGACTCATGGTGTATGTACTTCGTACGGTACCGTATGTATGATGTTGTTAAAATCGATACAGACGAAGAAATTATGTCGCCTGATGGATCTGCTTGCCCAGCGCCGTCGGTGCCTGTTCGGCGTCGGCGTCCGCACCTCCGGAAAGCCCCCGCATGCCGCCGACCGTTGGGTGCGTGTCATCTAAGGACTGATCCGCAGAATAACAGGCGACGCAATGTCTTCCAGATTGATCTGGAATGTCAGGAATAGCAAGGGGAGCCGCAGAAATACGACGCTAGGAACCGCGGTTCAGCCGCCTCACCCCTGCGCCAGAATCCGCAATGCTACGCTAGGGAAGTGTATCTATGTACGAGTCTGCACAGATTACTCTGTACATACCGTACGTCCCATAATACGAACTACTGATACGCTAAGAACTGCACACACAACTCCACTGTACATGCTTGTGTACTGTTAACAGTCTAGAGCCTCACCCGGAAGCTGTCTCGTACGTTCCGCATGTACATGCAAACATCCCTTGGTGTACGGATGTATGTACATGCTTTGCACGTTGTGTAAGTGCGCTAGTTGGGCATACTGGCTGCCGATAAGCGATCCCGCCGGCCCATCGACGGAAGATTGCAACGCCGGGGAGCCGGATTGGCTCGATATCCGAGCTGCCTTGCGGTGAAACGACTTTCATATTAGCGAAGCGCGTACACGTGTAGGGTATTAACTCGAGCAGCAGGGACCCATCTTTTACCCACTTCCCCCTCCTTTCTCTCTTTCATACTAATCAATGCCCTGCCTGGGACGAAGTATGGACATACGCTGGGCGATCACATAGAGTTTAGCCTGTTGGCGCCTACATGATAGCCGCGGTCAAGCACGGCCGGAATGGCAAGAGAAGCAGAGATCGTCCGGTATCGATCTGGGCTGGCGAGATGCGGCGTCGCGAAACTACACTACGGAGTACACTACGGAATAATAACAACACAACTCGATGGAAGGAGCCAGAACAATGTGCATCATTTCCCTAGGAGCAGTCGTGTGTTATACATGTACTGTCGCTGTGGTTGAACAAAGGCAGCAATCCCCGGCATGGTTATGATGAAGGGGGGAGCAACACGGCACGGCGCCATGGGCCCGTCTTCCGCCCCAGAGTACTGCGTATCGTGTGGCCCTTTGCAGCCGTTACCTGGCCGTCACGATCCCGGCAATCAGACGAGCAACGGTCCTCTTTCCAACCTGACCAATGACATTTTACAAATGTTGCTACGCCGCTTGTCCTGTACAATACATCCATGAATATATACAAATAGGCACATACTCCGTGTGCCAACAAATCTCTGCCGAGAAAGGATCAGGAAAAACAACAAAATTCTGCAGCCAGATTGGCACCCCTCTCCCTTTTTCTGAGGACAAATCAGTCGGTTCGGCTGCGTGCGATACTCGGTTCCGCATTCCCACCTGCAGCGGCTGCCAGCGCTGGGCCTCGTTCTATCTCGGCAGGGCACAGGGGATCCGGAGACGACGGGTCGGTCTGCTACGAATCAAAGCCCTCTGTCGAGAACAGCCGCAGGGCGTTTACTCGCCCTGGCCCTTCCTCCCTCACTCTCTCTCTCGCCCTCTCCCTCGCTCTCTCCCTCGCTCTTTGGTCTCGGAATCTTTGTTCCTGCCTGGCCTTGGACCCAGCCCATGTTTCTGGAACACGTAGCGCGCGCCCAAAGGGAGCCCTGTACGTTCCCGACCGGTCACATTTCGGCATACCCAGCGGCCGGGCCGAAACCAGAGCGGATTCGGAACCCATAAGTCAAAGCTGGCTCCGTGCTGTACGGACTCGTACATGTACAGACACACATACATGCGTCTAGCGTCTGGCAGTAGCATGTCCACGCGCTGACCGGCACCTCGCTGGGGTAATTGGGCAACCAGGTCCGCTTCGGGAAATGGATGCGTGGGCTCGATGTCTACCGAAACTGGTCTGTCTCTCTCTCTCTCTCTCTCTCTCTCTCTCTCTCTCTCTCTCTAAAGCAGACAGACTTCCCTTAACGAAGGAACGTGGGAAGGAAACGAGCACGGCGTGCCATATGCACTAGGGCTGCCACCCCCTGTCAACGGTACGGCAGGGGAAGGAGGAAGGGTGGCTGTTCTGTTGTTCTGGAAGACAACTACGTGTTCTTCCCGTATCCCCAGGCGGCCGTGTGTTCAGGCAAGAGAGAAAAACTCTAAGATGTGCTGCGTGCCTACGCTACACAAGGCGGCTATGCAGTGTGTGTGGGTGTGCGAGTGTCTGCTAGAGTGGGCATGACGCACACAGCTGGCTCGCGGCTTGATATTGGCTTGCGTCTTCCGTACGTGCCGTGTGCATCCCTGGTTGGTGCTCATGGTCGTCTCTTTCCCCTTAGGGCTCTCCTTTCTTCCCTTTTGGCTTCGACGACGAGAAAAGCCGACTGGATAGGGGGGGGGGGGGGGGGGGGGGAAGGGGGGAGGGGGGTTAGTATCGAATGGAAAACACCATACCTCCCTCACCCACCATCCCTCTCATCGCTCAGGTCCTTTGACCGCTGCCCTGCTGCTGTCCCCCCCCCCCCCCCTCTCTCTCTCTTTCTCTTTTTTTTTTTTTTTTTTTTTTTTTTTTTTTTTTTTTTTTTTTTTTTTTTTTTCCCTGCTGACGGCCCCCTTCACGAGACTTGCGTACCGGGAGTCGCCCGGGAAAGCGGCTGAATACAAGCGACAGTGCTACCAGCCATCCAGTCCCATGGTATAGATGCCCTTCCCGCGCTCGTCCGTGCAGAGTCCGGCTGGTGTGTTGCGCTTGGGACGCGCAGACACACAACATATCGCGGCTATTTTTATTTAGCCCACCACCCCTTCTCGTCGATTGCTTGCAACCCCGTTTTGTCGACGGAATCAAGCAAGACCTCTGTCATTCATTCTTCCATGTTGGTGCCACGCAGGAAGAAGTTCTCTCCGCTTTTGTTCCGCCCTGCAATTGCTGGGGCAGACAAGGTTGGTTAAGAGACACGATATTGGACACACACACACACACACATAACTAGTCGTAGAGGACGACACCCGTTCGAGGGAACCACGCCCTCCGGCAATCCCCAGGGTACGTCGCGTAGCAACGGTTGCTCGCTTCAGCCACCTCCCCAGGGCGACTCGGAGATCAAGCTTGATCCAAACACCGACCAAAGTGTTCATCACAGCCTAATGGGCGGGTGAAGAGGGTCAGTGAACCGGGGACGCTCCATCGTCCTAGAAGAAATACAAGGGAGGCATTGATAGCCAGACAAGAACAAACTGAAGGACACTCGAGGCCTTCACTGCCGGCGACGAGCTGAGTCATGGAGGACTACTGAATACACCGCGATGACTGAACAAGACACAGTTCGGCTGCGAATTAAGTAGGTATAGTTACTCTCAAATGTTCCTGCTACGGCACGGGACAGGTTTGGCATGGCAACAGGCTGTCGAAGCAGGCTGAATGAGTACAAGAAATAGTAATAAAGGAGTAACAGTAGTAGTAGTAGAAGAAAAAGAAGACGAAGAAGACGAGGAAGAAGACGAAGAAGAAGACGAAGAAGAAGAAGAAGAAGAAGACGAAGAAGAAGACGAAGAAGTAGAGGAAGACGAAGGCAAAAATTAGAAACCGAAGCTATCGAATATAAATTCAATCACACCGCATACAGGCCGTGCTTTTATCGGAATTTAATAAGATTAAATAAAAAAAGGGGGTATCAAACCTTCTCCGCGTAAACGACCCATAAACCTGGCCGCGATGGGCCCCCAGTTCTAAAAAGGGCAAGCCACAGAACCCTGCAAGAAGGAAGAGAAGAAGTAGAGAAAAAAAAAAAAAGAACAAGAAAAATGACAAAAGGAAGCAGCTGAAAAAGATCGTGTCCGGTCAGTCAGTCAGTCAATCAGTCAGTCGGTCAAGTCAGTCGGTCAGCCGGTCGACCAGTCAAGTCGACCAGTCGGAGCCATGCCATCATCGCAGCGGCCTCCTGCCCGCAAGCCCGCAAGCCCGCCAACCCACCAGCCCGACCATCTCGGTCGCCCATCATCTCCTGCTCTGCATGCCGCAGCCTTCATTGACAAGCATGACCACGGCCCCTAAGCCGTCCCGTCCTTCTCCTTTCCGCCCTTTTGTGATTGTTGCTGTTGCTGTTGCTGTTGCTGTTGTTGATGATGGTGTTGTTGGTGCTGCTTGTCCTTGTCCTTGGCCTTTTCTTTATCAGACCCTCGTTCCCATAGCTTTCCCATGCCCATGCTCATGCTCATGCCCATTCCCAACCCCTTGCCCTTTTCTTTCTTTTCCTTGTCTTTCCCCTTCTCCGTCTTGGCATGCTCCGTCTTTTCCTTCCCCTCCTTATTATCTTTCCCTTCTTTCCCCTCCTTCCCCTTGACTCCCCTGTCCCAATCCCAGTCCCAGATCTTCGCCCCCCCGCGCCCCTGCTGGTGCCGCCTCCACTCGGCCCGGGCCACCTTCATCAGCAGATCCTCGTCGCGCACGGGGATCCACGCGGTCAGCGCCTTCATGGCATTCTCGAAATCCGAATCGAGCAGCACGTCGCGCAGGGCGTGGAGCAGCGCGGCAGCCGTGGCGTGGAGAATGTCCAGGCCTTTCGGCGGGGTCTCGTCCGCGGTTCGAGACGACCGGGGGGGTGGCGGCGCGCCATCTGTTGCCGTGCCAGGGGCTGCGTCTGGAGGGGCGGTGGTGGTAGCGACGGCCGCCGGCTCCGGGGGGCAGTCGCCCAGCAGCATAAAGACGTCCCACACGCGCAGCTGGGCGGGAAAAGGGATGGATAGATTGAAGAGGGTCAAGTACCAGCGGGTTCCGTAGGCGGTTGCGTTGATCTCGAGTTCGTTCTGTGTTTATTTTCGGTACGGTTAGCACACAGGCCGGACGAAGAAAACCGATATCAGAAAACCGGGGGGGCGAAGGGGGAGGAGGGAAGGGGGCAAGCCATACCAGCTTCTCAGCAACGTCCTTCCCCGCCCCCGTCAACCACTTCCCCTCGAACTCGGCCAAGGCGCTCACCAGCCCCGCGAAGCCCGGCTGGTACAGCCGCTCGAGCCCGCGGTACCGCCACAGCCTGACCAACATGATAAAGGCTCTCTCCTCGTCGAAGTAGCACAGCAGGGTGGCGGCCAGGCTCGCCATACCCTGCACGTACCCCGTGTGCGGAAAGTAGAGAGAGATGGCGTGCAGGACACGGAAGAGCAGGCGCTGGCCGCCGCGGTACCGTCGGCGGAACATGATGTGGCCGTTGACGGTGCGCGGCACGTCCATGTCGATCTGCACGTCGTCCGGGGAGGAGACGGCCTGCAGGCGGCGGAACTCGGCGATCAGGTAGTCCTCGGTCTCGCGAGGCGTCTTGCTGCTGTGGTTGTGATCGTGTGATGCGGCGCTCGTCGCGAGGAAGGCCCACCACGCGGCGGAGCGCCAACAGTCGGGGATGCCCTTCCAGACGCGGTCAATAAGCTTGGGCGAGGTGGTGTCGAATGTGTAGGACATGCCCTGACCCTGCGGGTATTTGGGTGCGGGCTGGGAAAGAGCCTGGGTAGAGTGGTCAAAACTGGCGCTGGCGGCGCCGCCGGCGGCGCCAGGAGTGGAAGAAGAAAAAGAAGACGTAGTAGTCGTAGTAGTGACGGTAGTGACGCTAGGCCGGACGACGGCTGCCATCTTGCGCCACTTCTCGGAGCGCTCTGCTTCCTTGCGTTTTTGCGCCTCGACCGTCTTGCCCATCTTCTCGTCGTCCGAGATGCTCGTTAGGCCGGCCTGGAGGGACAGCATCTCTCCGGCCTCGTCCATCCACCGGCGTTCGCGGTTGTGCGGGAGGCGGTTGGTAGCCGAGCGGATCGAAGAGCGGGTAGACCGCCGGGATGCGGTCGACAGCTCGGACGCGTACGTGTTCAGGGAGCGGGCCGAGACCTTGCGGCTCGGGGGCCGGATGAAGCCGCCCGGCAGCGAGGCCGCGTACGATGTGGACGGACGCTTGGTCAAGACGGTTTTCCGCCTCGACGAGAAAGGGGACGACCTCGGCACGGCGGTCCCGGCGCTCGACACGGGCCGCTTGGGGGTGATGAAGCCGTAGCGGTCCACTTCGACGCCGTCCAGGTCGGTCCAGTCCTCGATGCCGCCGGCGCGCTCATACTCCCTCCGGACCTGGCTATCTCGTGGCGGTGACAAGGAATTGGCCGGGGCCGGCGTAGTTGTAGTAGACGTAAGAGGGTTGAGACGAGCGCTTTGAGGACGAGGGGCCGATGCGGAGAGAGGATCGGAGGAACGTAGTGAACTAGATTCGGTGGCGAGGGCACGGGTCAGCATCCGAACATCCAAGCGCAAAGGCACAAGTGTCTATGAGTGAGGGGGGGGAGAGAGAGAGAGAGAGTGAGAGAGAGAGCTCAAAGGAAACCGTACACGACGTTCTCTTCCTCTTCAGATGGGACCTCTGTTGTGGGCTCAAGGCCAAGGCGCTCGGGATACGAGACGCGCCCCCCATCTTCCCAATTCAGGTCGTCGCCGGATTCATAGAGCGATCTCACCTTTTGTGATTCCCTCTCTACATCCATCGACGAGACGCGAATGCTGGGGACGGACGGTGCGTCGGCGGAGACGTGCCTCGAAGCCGTCTCTTCGGCCTTCCCAGTGCGTGTCTCGGGGCGTGGTGGGGCGGCGTCATGGTCGTCGGCTGTCGGCGGGAGCTGCTGGTGCTCGGTCGAGGAACGGGCCGCGGTCGCGCGCTCGTCCGCGCCCGAGGGAGCAGGAGCCGGTGCAGGAGCCGGTGCAGGAGCCGGTGCAGGTGCAGGTGCAGGCGCTGTCGCGTCGGGGGCGGACATGGTCATCATCGACTTGAAGCGATTGTTCTTGTTTTTGCCACAAAACATGATACTCCCCCGTTTGGAGAAGGAGACGGCGGGCAGGTCCTCCCAGAGGCTGTCATCTGGGATGGGGGTGGTGATGATGGGCGCAAAAGATTTCGCGTTGGCGGATGGTGTTGCAGCCGACGTTAAGGGGGGGCCGGCATGTGCCCTGTCGGCGCTAGCAGGCCCTGGTCCTGGCGCCTGTGGGGGAAGCTTATTGCAAGTAAGCGATTTGGGCGATTTGGGCCCTTTTGGCGGCCTAGCCGAGCCCCGCTCTGGCTCCATCTCGGGAGGCTTCGCTTGAGCTGCAGCCCTGTCGGCGCCAAGCACCCTTTTCCGGATTCGTCTTGATCCTTCAGGTCCAATGCCGATGGCCTTGCCAAATCTCTCGCCGAGAGATGTGCGCCGCAGGGACGGCGATTTTGATGATGGCGACGATGGGGGCGATGGGGGCGATGGGGGCGATGGGGGCGATGGCGACGATGGCGACTTGGGCGGAGTGGGCGAGGAGGAGGACGGCGGGCCGCCAGCAGACTCTGGGTTTCCGGGGCGGGGAGGGATGCGAACCGTCAGCGGCGGCGGTGCAAGTTGATGATGATGATGATGTTGTTGTCGTTGATGGACGATGGCCGGGTCCTCCTCCTCGTCGTACGAGTAGACCGACGGTGTGTCGGCCGCGTCGTGCAGGATTTTTGAATGGGCAGGGCCGTCGGCATGCTCTTCCCGAAGCGTGACAGTCGACGATGTCGGTGCGCCCGAGTCCCTCTTCCGCTCCTCGACTTGTGCTTGCGCTTGCGCCTGGCACGCCTGGCACGCCTGGTGCGCCTGGTGTGACTGTCGCTGGGCTCGGAATAGCGGGTGCTCTTCAGGCGGCGGGGGCACCAGGGGTGGGTTGACCGTGATGGGAATGGCCGAGGCCGTTGTTGGTGATGCAATGGTCGATGAAGCGCGGGCGAGGCGACGAGGGTTGCGCGGCGGAGGAAGGGGGATCGGGGGCTCAGCTAGCTTGGTCTCCTCGTATCGCAGTGCGACCAGGCCAGTGTCGTCTCGGAAGTGGGTAAGACGAGCTGCTGCTCCTGATAACCTCCTGTGGCGCATGCTCCCAAATTTTTGGAGCGCCATGTTACCGAGTATGAGCGCCGCAGTGCACCTGCTTTCGGCAATACGAGCGGCCGATTGCTCCAGTGCTCTCTCTCTCTTTTTTTGCAGCAGCTACTCAGCCAGCCAGCCAGTTTGGCTGGTCAGTCAGTCAGTCAGTCAGTCAGTCAATCAGTTGGGGAGAGAGATTGCCTGGGATATGCTCCAGGCGATTCGGTGACGGAAATGAAAAACGCAGATAACAGAGAATCCCCAAGGTCGGCTTCTTGTACCGGCCGCACACGTACCAAAGCGATGCGTTCAGAACACCCAGACACCTGGCCACACTGCGGGGGAGAGGACTGTTAACTGTCTGGACACGACAAACTTGTACGCTTAAAGTACCTGACCACGGAGGTGGTGGGCGGCAGGAGGAGTTCCGGTCTTTAAAGCATTTCCCACTCCCGTGCCATCAATTCGCCATCAGTTCGCCATCCTACCCGACTAGTATACTAGCAAACTACTCAGGTGTGTTGCCAAGTGCGGGCAGCTGGGGGTCTGGCTTTCTCTGGCTTGTCCCGTGCGAGCCCAATGGCAGTTGCCATTGGGGAGTGGGAGGAGCGGTTTCCTGCTAGCGACCTACATATGGCTCGAACTGGCTCCAATCTCTCGACCCGTCCCCGCCGTTGATATGCGGTCTGAAAAAGAGTCCGCGCCAAGTCACGGAAGCATGGGCTGGCCTTGTGTTCACCGGCCGGACCACCCAGAGAGTGCCACCTTCTTCAGCGGCGTTTGCTATCCACCACTCGCGGGACACGCCTAGCTGCCTGCATGCAATTAACTCTGGGTGGAGCCGTGTCCTAAAACTCTTTGGTGCAAATACTGAGAGACTGCAAGGAGGGTTACAGTAGGCTCCCTTCGATTCGTCGGTAGAAGCTTTTGCTTTCTTCCATTGCAGCCACACTCCAACTAGTGCATGTACCGCGAGTGATGGTGTTCAAGCGAACTCGATTGCCGGGCATGTCACGCGAATGCTTCCTCCGGCAAACCTGGAATAGAGCTCACCAAGGCTGCAGATCGCTCTTGGGATACTCTGGGTGATGCGGGGGGGCTCGATGAAGACGGCTCCTCTGTTCCCTGAACAGATTGAACAAAGGAGGATGAGCTGGCCACGCTGTCTTGCATGATGAGCTTTCTGAAAGGCCACACACGTGCCTTCGGTCCTACCTTTCTTGGTACCCATGGGTGAGGGAGGCAACTCCCCGTTCACGGGAGACCCTGCTACCCCTTCGAGATGCTCGAAGATTCCCATCCGTACGATAACTCTCTTTGCGTATTTGCTATCAGACAACTGTCAGTGCCGCATCAATGAGCAGAGGAATCTGCAGAGATCTGATTCAGCAAGCCCACGCTACTACCCCACTACAAATTCCCCGCGCTTGGTGGGGTCTGTTCGACGAAGTGGGGTGTAGCCTTCAAAGATGTTCCCTGGTTCCTGTTTTTAGACCTTTTCGTACAGTGACGGCCACACGCCAAGTAGCTTATTTCTCGTCCCTTCCTTCATCTTTACTTGGGTCATCCAGACCGAACCCCACAGAGAGGAATGGATGCAGCCATGATGGGAAATATTCAGGAAGAGAGAGAGTGTGCGTGTGTGGCCGACCAATGAGGGGGTGCTGCACGCGTGCCGTTTCTTCAACGGAAACCCAAAGTCCGGTGCCAGCGAGGTGAACCGATTGATTGGACCGCGACGTGGCATCAATTTAGCCAACTCACCCGGCGCCTCCATCTCAGCCCTTTCACGCCCTCTTTGCTTTTGTCTCCGTGCTGCCTCTTCGGGCTTCTCGGGCGCAGGGGCTCCTAGCGCAGAGTAATAAGTCAATTCCATGCAAAATTCCATACAAGTAGCTCTTGCCAAGGCTCGCAATCTGTCATGCTCCCATTCTCAGAGGCATGCCCCGTTCCTCATCAGCTCTCGGTAGGGTTGTCAAAGACTAGGATCAAACCCAGACGACCTACATACGAGTACAACTCCAAGCCCCCTCCCCGGCCGGATTGGGCGCCGACGACCAACAAGCTCCAATAGCCAGCTGCAAGTCAGTTCTGCTTGTCTCGTCTCTCCCGCAGCGCTAAACAATGCTTAAGAGAGCAGAGCCCGCACGCCATTGGGCGCGCCCCTTGCATCGCCCGTTAACGTGGCTGCACCTGTGCCTGGATACTAGTGCCCGGTACCCACGAATAACCCAGCTGCCCCCGACGTCGCCGCGCACCCCGGCAACTCAATTCGCAATGCCTCGCACTCATAAGATACACCTCAACCCATCACGGTCCAGTCGTCATAGGTCCATTGGCCCTTTCCAGAAATCCCTCACCATCCGCCCACCCGCGCCATCTCGACAGAGAGATCCAGAGAAGAGAAGCCAACAGGACGAAGCCACGTCCCAAACCCCCTCTCCCCCCGGCGTTTCCCCCCAACTTTCCAACGTTCCACAGCGCACATATCCACTCTCCTCTCCCCCCTGCCAACCAGGTACAGGGCGCAGGGCGCAGGCACGGGCACCATCATTAGCCCAACCAGGCTGGCTCGATGTTCTCGTCCCTTGCAGTTTGCACGAAAATGAAATGAAAAAAAAAGAAAGAAAGACGTGAAAAGATTGGAAACCCACGAGCCAACTGGCCCCAACGACGACCCAACATACCGCCCACCACCCACCACCCACCAACTGCGGCAGCGGTTGGAGACGGGAATGCAAGGGACCCGCGTGGGCGTGGGGGGATTCGGGTTTGCGGTTGCGGTTGGCAGGGGCAGGGTTCGAAAAGGAAAGCAAACAAAACGACGAGAGGCGGGCGAGAAGAGAGGTGATCTAACGAATCGGCTTGGTTTTTTTCTTTTTCTTTTTCTTTTCTTTTCTTTTCTTTTCTTTTCTTTTTTTTTTTTTTGGTTGGGGCTGGGTTCTTCTTTATTGGCCCAGCGAGTAAGTACCATTCGGCAGGTATGGTAGGCTACGCCATTTCAGTATTCTTCGTGGACGATGCCTATATCACGAGTAACACATCACCCTGCCACCACGACCAAGTGCCCAACGCCGATGCTATGCCGGCATGTGCATACCTTTCAGCACACTGGCCGCGTTCGGCTGCGGGGGTCCCAGGACGACGTTGCGGAGATGAATGACGGCACGGAAGACTATACGTCGAGCGAGAAGAAAACAAAAGATAGAACAAGACAAAAAAAAAAAAAAAAGGAAAAGGAAAAGGAAAAGAAGAGGAACAGACAATGGCTGTGTTTGTCTATCCTAGCGATCTTAAATTGGGTAATGCCACAAACCTTTTCCATCACCAACAACTGCCAGCCGAAAACTTCGCCCACCCCCTTTGATTCGTCATTGAGTGGACAGATTCATCCTTTTTTGTGTATTTGCCCGTTCGTTCGTTTGTTTGTTCGTTCGTTCGTTCGTTTGTTCGTTCGTTCGTTCAGCCAACTAGCCATTCACGCACTGCGTAGCTCATCCTGCGGTGTAATTGTATGTGATATGCAAAAGTTCCGCCCCCCTTTCTTTACTTCCAACCGGACCCCCTTCTTCGAAAGGACCTGGCCAGCGTGGCCTAACCGTAGCCCAGTCCAATGGAGATTCTCCCCTACTCTCTCTCTTTCTCTCTCTCTCTCTCGCTCTCTCGCCACGCCACGCTATGGTCGACCTGCTTGCATGACAGCAGCAGCAGCAGCAGCAGCAGCAGCTAATCAAACCTATTAACACTCAGAGCGTCCCCCCCCTTGGGCCGGCACCCTAGCTAGTCATCCTCATCATCCCAATTCGCCTGTCCATACAATGCCCCTCGTCCACTACTACCTCCCGTGCCGCTGCTCTCGAGCTTCTCCAGGAATTCCGGCGGGATCGTCGGGATATACTTTCTCTCCCGCTCGCGGTTGACCCCGCCGAACCCAGCACCGTAGCTCACCAGCATGTCTGTGGAGCTCGGCAGGGTGAAGGGCAGCATGAGCGCCGGATCGAGGAGTAGATTGGGGGGCGCCTCGTCCTCCTCGTCGTCTCTGGCGCGGCCGCCAGCGTCGCCTTCTCCTCCTCCCGCCGTATCCGGTCTCGAGGTCCCGCCGGACGCTGCCCCGTTGGACGTTTTCCCGCCTTCTTTCCTCCCCGGGGTCCCCGGCGGCGAGGCGGCCGCGGCCGCGGCAGCGCGGTTCCTCTCGCGCCTCAGGGCGGCCTCTTTCTGGATGGAGACGAGGTACTTCATGGCGCTCTTCGGCAGGCCCTTCTCGCCCACCTCGGGCCGGTAGTGCGTGGCGGCGTGGATGAGCTGCTGCGGGCTGAGGGCTTTCAGCTGCTGCAGCGTGGCGACGAGGGCCTCGAGGTCATCGGCGTCGAGGGACGAGAAGCACTGCAGCCACTGGAGTAATTGAATGACGGGAGCCAGGTGGCGGCGAGCGGCTTCGACGGTGGTCTCGCCCGACGACTTCATCTCGCCCTTCTCGTAGTGTTCTGGCTGGCGGTTGTTTTGGCGCGCCCAGTCCTCCAGGGTCGATACGTTCATGCGGATCTGCATCGCTTTTGTGCGGGCCAGGTATTTCCGGTTCGACATGATGCGGTTGAAGAGCTCCGCACCGAGCCAGTAGATGAGTTGGGAGATGACCTGGGCCGTGATGACCGAGTGGACGTCGTAGAGGTCGAGGACGAAGAGAGTGGACGAGAGGAGCGAGGTCACGTTGCGCGGGGAGGGCTTCGCTCTCCGCTTGGGTGATGGTGGCCGGAGCCGCTTCTCGAGCGGCTCCTCCTTGACCTCCTTCCTCCGCTTGAAGATCTTCCATTCGTTTTGGAACGTGATGTCTTCAAAACCGGGTATCGTTTCGTGGTCCAGCATGGCCACGTCGAGGACCTTGTCGAGCCGGCGCTCGGCGTCCCGGACGATGAGTATGAATATCTCGTTGATCAGCTCGGCGAGCTGCGCCTGGAACTCGGTGGTTGCCTCGACAAGACCGGCGTCTTTCTTCAGGTAGTGCAGGAGAAGTGTTGCGTTTGACATCCAGAACGCCAAGATAGTCATGTCCCATTGGTGCTTCTCGACCACGGCGTTGATCTTGTTCAGGGCCGTGATGAGCAGCTTAGCCAGTAGCTCGGGGCTGGAGTGATAGTGGGCGTACCGCGCCGCCAAGAAGATCATGTTTGCGGGCACCGGCTTCTGGGATGGCGACCGCTGCGGAGTCATGTTGGTGATGACGATATCCAGGATGCGCTCAAGCTCGTTCTCCTGGAAGACGAACATCTGGTCGTGGAGACACCTGGACCAGTCGAACTCTTGCTGTTCTTCCTCGAAGTCATCGAGCGACTTGAGAGACCGACAGTTAGCTTGGTCCGGGAAGGGAGCGCGAACGGAACTCTGGGAGTTTTACCTCGGGCTGGTCGTCTATGCCCACGTTCCCCAGGTCCACTTCCAGGTCGCGGGCACTCTCCATCATCATGCGCCGGCGCATCTCGTTCTCGGCCAGCTCCTCTTCCAGCTTGTCCTGGTCGAAGCCAGGGTTGTAGAAGTCATCGGTTGTCCCGGCGGTCCCAATGCCGTAGCCGCTGAGGTAGAAGGACATGTCGCTGTCGGGGGCGACGAAGTCGAACGCCGTCCTCCCCGTCGAGGTCTTCGCTTCGGTGGAAGCACCGTTGTCTAGCAGCAGCTTCGCGATGCCCTTGTGTCGGTTGGTCATGGCCCACATGAGGGCGCTCCACTGGTTGCGGTCCTGCTTGTTGACGTCCACGCCGGCGTCAATGAGGGCCTGGACGACCGATTCGTGGCCCTGTGCCCGGGGTATTAATAAGCGGAGATGCGGGACGCTGCGAACGAACGCTCAACTCACAAAACAGCTTGCGTAGATGAGGGCGGGAGTCCCCTCATCGTCGGGCGCGTCGATGTCGACGTATTTCCTCGCCTTCCCCTCGAGGATCTTGGTGACCGACTCGAGATTGCCGTTGCTTGCCGCCATGATGAACGTCTTTTGCAGAATGTCCTTCTTCTCGTCCTCGGACCTCTTGTCATCCGCGGCAATGGCGTCCTCGTCTTCGAAGGCGGCGCTCGCCGCATGAGCGGCCTGAGCGGCGAGCATCTCCATCAGGCGCGACTCGCTTTCCGGGCCGCCCTTGGTCAGGTCGTCGCCGTAGTTGTCTTCGAGCGTCAAGTCGCTGAAGGTCATGGGCTTCGCGACTATGGGCGACGTCAAGAACTGCGATTGCCCTGAAAAGGAGAATTGTTTAGCCATGGCTACTGGGAGAGGCCCGGTGGGCTTTTAGGAAGGAAGGGGGGAGGCGGGGGGGAAGGGCGATACGGAGGGCACACTAACCCTGCCATCCGTCGTACATCTCCGCCTCGGGCATCAGCTCGGTTGGCACACGTCGCCTGTCGTCGAGGGAGCGTGGGAGATCGTCTGGGAGGGTCCTCGGCTTCGGCGGCTGCCCTGGGGTGCCGGCATCGAAGCCGCCTTCAGAGTCCCCGAGATCCATGGCTCAGGGTGATTGTGGTCTCGCATGCGTCAGCCGTTCATCGGTTCATGGGCGGGCGCATTCGATATCGGCAGCGCGCATTCGGAACGGTCCCCGGAGTTGCGTGTTTACCCTCTCTTTGTTCGATCGGTGAGAGGGAAAGTATGTAGGGCCGAGAGTAGAAGTAGACGGGGGTGTCGAGCGATGCTGCGCTCGTCGTTTCCCCCCCTCCAAGATGGTCTTGGGCGTGCCTTAGTGTAAAGTGGGTTTGGCTTGATCGCGGTGCAAGGGGGGGGACACCCCACATTGGTGGCCCGTGCAGACGATAAAGTAGGATCGATACTCCGTAAAGAATGCAAGTAACTAAGCCGTACTCCGTAGCCCTCGAAACGGCTTGTGTAGGCCCATGGATTGCACGCTTTCCCTCTGCGGTCGTAACCGTTGCGCCACGACCTTGTCTGAGTTTCTCAATTGCAAAAGAGAAGAGTACCTTGGAAGCATTTATTCCGTAGTTATTGAAGTTCGCTTCAGTAACTAAGTCTCTGAGATGTGTATATATACACATTGAAGAGCGAAGGAAAGAGCTTCGCTTCGATATACTGGCCTAATCCTCCAATATTCATCTCACCGGCCATTGCATGCCACACTCTTATCTTCCGCAATTGAGAAAGCATTTGCCACAAAGGTGTGGCTAGGGCTGCGAGTCTGTTGGTATTTCGGAAATACCCCGATAGGGTCAAGTCTACAGCCTATGAAGCGACGCTTCATGCCTACTGGGGGCCTCGACGAGAGCTGCGCGAAGCGTACATCCACCACAGTCAGGGTATTTTACGTTCCGAGGAGTATGAATTGGGCCCAGGCGAGAATCGAGAATCGTGAGCAGAATGCAAAATGCCGGATCAATACGAAGTACGAAGTACTGATTATGACAACACTTCCTTTTTTTTTCCTGATCCGCTCATATTCCGGCAGTCGTGGAGCCCCTGATCCCCGGGTAGGTTAGGCTCGTTTTCGGAGCCCTTTTGCCCTTTCTTACACAGCGCGCTTCCCAAAGACGCGCAGCCTCTTGACTCCGCCGTCGGGGATCATAATGAGCTTTGCGTGAGTAAAGGGCCTATCCTTGACCAAGCTCTCGGCAGGGTGCTCGGCGTCCGGACCGCACTTGATGGGCTCGGCCATGTTCACCCAGCCTTCGGCATCCGCGGGCGGCTCCGAGTCGCCCTTCCACTCGATGGCCTCGAGCCTCACCTGCTGCGGGTAGTTGCCGCGGAAGTGGGCCGTGTCGACGAGGAAGCTCTGAATGTAGCCGGGCGCCCCCAGCCGGATGATGGCCCAGTCAGAGTGGCCCTTGGTCCGGGACCGCGCTGTCTCCCACCCGTCCCCCATGTCTTTGCCGCGGCCGGGCAGGATCAGGTTGGCGGCGGTGCCGAAGTGCTGATCGTTGCACGACACGGCCACGCCGCCGTTCTGGGCAGCGGCAAGGTCGAAGATGGCCTCCTTGTCCTCCGGGAAGACGGGCACGGCGTGTCCAAACAGGCGGAAGCGCGCGATGCCGCCGTCGGGGTACATGTTGAGGCGGACGTGCGTGTACTGCTTCTTGGTGGGGTTGTCGAGCTTCCAGCCGAACCTCTGGCTCGGCCCGCACTCCTGGATCCCGAGGATGGTCTCCCAGCCGCCCCGGGTGCCCTTCCAGGAGAGGACCTCGTCGTCGTTCTGGCTGAAGCAGCCCTCCACCGAGATGGCGGGCGCGTGGTTGCCCGAGAAGAAGGCCGTGTCCACCTCGACGCCCTCGACCGTGCCGGAGGCCACGCCGAGGCGAATCACAACCCAGTCGAACGGCTCCGGGTTGTGCCTCCTCGTCTCCCAACCGTCATACCACGCGCCCGTGTGGACATACTTGCCCGCTTGCCGGATGGGGGCGGCCGGGTTGATCAAGTTAGCCGCCTCGGCGAACCATTCGTCCGAGAAGCCCAATACCTTCCCGCCGAGACTCTGGGAGACGAGATCTGTATTAAAGCATGAAAGTCAGACTAGCAGGGAGAATGGAAGCGAGGCTGGCCTTGTTTGTGAAGTCAGCGAGCGAGAGTTCACGAACCGATGCAGCTGGAACGGAAGGTGTTGTCAATCTCATCGGCCGGGACCCGGGTGGCCGGCACGGCTTCTAGCTGGTATTCAATGTCCTCCATGACGTCGGCGGCGCGGCAAGTAAATTGGTGAATTGCTTAAAATAAGATGGCTCTTTGCGCAGGCTCCGTGTGACAACCCTCCTTACGACAACGAAGCGATATCGGCTTTACTGTGGTAAGGTGGTCAAAATATATCAAGAGGGGTTGGGTTATTAGTGAGATTTCCTTATCGCGAGCCCTGTAGGTACCTTATAGTTATATGTACTGTACGGATTACAGTACGCTAACTGAATCCTGAATTGGGTTATTACTGTGGCATTCCCAACGGGCACAGAGGTGTGGACTTCGGCCGGCTCCGTTCGCCTTCGTTGTTTGGAGAGATGCGGAGGCAAGTCGAGCGGGTCCATGTTGACCAGACAGCACCCATTCACACGTTGTTGCTGACCAGGTACGTATTATAGTTTTCCACTTCGCCCCTCCCTTGGCCGATTGCTCGGATGCCCGTTGAAGCGGGGCAGCCCATGGGTCTCGGCACGGCGAGACACGGAACGCCAAGCCGGGGGGTTGCTTAGAATCGCGCGAAATCCATTGGTCGGAGCTCTGCCTGCCGTCATCCCAGGTCATAGCTGCACCATCAACACCACACCCAACAGCAGAGAACAGTTATTTGGCGAGAATAGATATTTAGCGTCACGAAAAAAAAGTTGTTCTGTCTCCTACCTCCACTGCACCAAGCGGGAATTATATATACTTTTGATCTGTTTTCTCTTCTCAATCTGTACGCCGGCTTCTTTTTCGGTTGACACAGGCAGCCCGGAGCTCACCTCCAGGGGGGGACTGCTTCAAATAGCTGCAACTTCCCCGCAGCTTGCGCCATCGTTTTCAGTGGTCTCCTGTACGATCTTTTTACACTCAGCTTCTCCCGAGCTTTCAACGACCGCCACCTCTTTCGACTACCGGGGACCTGCATCAGATCCGAACGTCCGATAGCGCATCAAGATGGCCTCTGCAGAGTCTACTTCGCCAACCCACGGCGACGCTCCTGCACCGACCGAAAGCGAACCTCTGCTCGGCAGGCCAGGCGACGCAATCCAGAGACCCGACGCCCCGATGATTTACAACCTCTTCCTCGGTAAGCTGCGACTTGCAATACTGTCCATGTCGCCGTTCGAAAGAGCTCATCGTTTCTGCTAGGCACGGGCAAGCTGGCCCAGGCTGGTGCACTGCTCCTCCTCGCCATCATCTGGGCCTCCGTCTTCACCAACCCGACCCTCCCGCTCGTGTCTCCCCACCCTCTTCTACAATCCTTGGGCGTCTACACCGTGATTCAGGCAATTCTGATTCTTCAGCCGACCAACACTCCACATACCAAGCTCCTGGGCCAGCGCGCCCATTTCCGAATGGTAAGTCCTCCTGAGCATCCCCTCGCAAGGCGTAAGACCTCGCGCGATCTGCTGCATCATCATGTTCACCAATTCGCTGACACGTAACCCTCCCCCCCCTCCCCCCCCCCCAAACACCGTCCAACAGCACATCCTCTCCCTGTCCCTCTTCGTCGCGGGGACGACCATCATCGAGATCAACAAGGCCACCAACCACCTCGCCCACTTCCACTCGCCCCACGCCTACCTGGGCGTCATCACCCTCGCCCTGCTCCTCCTCCAGTACCTCTTCGGCCTCACCATCTGGGCCGTGCCCGCCCTCTACGGCGGCGAGGACCCCGCCAAGCGGCTGTGGAAGTACCACCGCTGGGCCGGCTACGCGGCCCTGCTCCTGCTCCTGGCCACCGTCGCGGCCGCCGTCGAGACCGACTACACCGAGAGCGTGCTGCGCATCCGCCTCTGGGCCGTGCTCGTGGCCGAGGCCCTCATCGTCGCCGGCGTCTTCCCGAGGGTGCACCTGAGAAAGTTGGGCTTGCGGGCCCCACGCGCCTCCTCCTCCTCCTCCTCCTCCTCCTCCTGAAGGCTTGCTCTAACGGGGCTGGGCGGCGCGCCTTGAGGGAAGATACGGACGGATGAGGTGGTTAACGGGAAGTGGATTGAGAGCAAGAGAATCATGCTAATGATTTTTTTTTCCCTTTTGGCCTACTTTCCCTCCTTTCTTAAATTGGCGTCCAGATTTATTCTAGAGTCGATCTAAGGGAGGGGGCCCTACGTTTCAGGGAGTCAGCTATATTGGTGCTGGATGCTGGAGGAATAAGCTAGGAAGCCTATCTCACGGGATGACCTTCTTGTCGGGGTTAGATTGGATGCATGCTACTTCGTACTTCTTGGATCACGGCTTGAGCTGTTGGGATTGAACAAGTTGGACTGCTCTGCTGGGCTGCTAAACTTAACATGTATGATAATCGCGGCATAGCCAACACGCGCCGACCTTTTAAAATACAGTATTCGTCATTAAATTGAGGCATCGTCTCTCGGGTATACAAGAACGCCAAGCATATTCTAACCCTCCCGTGATACATGCTGTTACAGACAGCAGGCAATCTCTCGGGTACCTAGTCCCAACTCCGGCAGTCGTTCCCTCCCCCTCCCACCATTACTTCATCCTCTCCTTTTTCACAGCTTCCCACGCTGAAAGCGCGACCCGGCATTGTTTCTGTTCTCGCCTTTGCTTTCAGCGACCATCAGGCCAACCTCCTGTCGAGACCGCCGCGTATTTCCGCCGGTCACCATATGTCAATGTGCCTGCTCGCACCGTGTATTAGCCACATACCGCCCTTCACCGTATCCTGTTTGTTGAGTAGGTTGTTTTTTCCCCCTCCTTGTTCTCTTGCATTCGATTCGCAATGGACGCCGAGAATCCGCCAAGCAAAGCAACCGCCGCCAAAAATTTAAATAGATAAAAAAAAAAGAAAAAAATCAAGGTATCACAAAAAAGAGTGTCGTGAAACATCCAACCGCTAAACTCCGATGCTCCTTGCCGCCTGCCGCGTGGTACGCCGAAAGACGCGGGTATCTCGATAACAGCGTTCATGGGTACGGATGGACCGGATCCATTGGCCAATCGTCCTCGGTGATGCTGGACCAGAAGAACCACACCAGAACCACCGATACTAGAGTGAACAGGGTTTGGAAGAGCGCCCCGTCGATCGCGCCAGAGGTGCCATCGCAGATGTATGGGCTGACGACGAAATTAAAGACCTGACCGGCAGCAAAAGCAACTGCCGCCGAAACGAGGAACATCATCGGCCTGATCTCGCCGAGCACCTTGAGCACAAGAATGCTCTCCAGCACGAAGAAGAGGACAATCCACAGGAGGGGAATGAGCAGGTACAGCACGTAGAGCGCAATGTTCCTGTTCGGAAGGGAGTAGCTCGAGTCCCAGTACCCGGTAAAGGAGAATCCGGTGTCGAGGGCAATATAACCGACGCCGATAAGGAAGACGAGAGACGAGACGAAGAACAGCCCGATGGAGAGCGGTGTCCCGTCATCCATCAGCTGGTAGCCGACAATGCCGTTGAGAAAGAGGATCCATGTGGTTGCGGCAATGGCTCCAATGTGAATGGCGCTGAAGGCCTGTGATTCGAATCAATCAGTACAGAACTTTCCTGGTCCATCGACATCCTTACATACCATTCGCACGTCAGAATTGAGGGGGAAATCTCCCACCGAGAAGATCTCACATATTGAAATCAGTATGTAGCCCAGGAGGAACGCTTGCATTTCCCTACCACGGCGGTTAGATCAGGGCAGCGCGATACATATTCAGAGTCACCAACCTCCTTCCGACAGCTGCCCGTTTCCTTTCTGAGCGATACAGCAGCCAGACGCTGACAACAATCGCAACGCCGGCCAGTAGTATCGAGCCTGGGATTGTCAGTCTTCAGAGATCGAACAGTATTGTGGCGGGTCACAAACCGAGATTGCCCAGGTGCCGGTCATTGGACAATGAAATGCCCTTCAGCTGGCAGCCCCCCCATGGTCCCGACTGATCATGCTTATCGCGTGATAGAAGCTGCAGAGAGATGGGTGAGCAAACGTGCCCCGAGCAAACATGCTTTGAGCAGGGATGGGTCCTCTCTTCGGGGGGGCACTCACATTGCAGACGGGGAGCGTCGTGTCTCGACAGAACTCCTATTCCCACGGCGTGGTCAGCCTCATGCAATCCTCTCCGATGCAGCTGGTGTTGCCCACATCAAAGTTGCCAAACTTTGTTGAACCCATTGTGCAGGGTGACGCCGCGGCCGTTTGGTGCTATGCGTTCCGTTCGAGTGATGCGGCCGAGTTACCAACGACAATATGTGCGTTCAGGAGGAAGAGAAAAAAAAAATCGAATGCAACGTTGTTGTATCTCAAAAGAGTGTTCGTTTTCTTGTTTCTTTTTTTCTTCTTCTCTCGTCTCCCGTTGAATCTCGCCCTTCGCGGCCTTCACCGACCATTCGACACGCGCAGCGCTGGCCAGGATATGCGGTGGTTGGCGGGTGGGGATTCGAGCTTGGCTCTGATGCAGCCGACACACAGCGTTGCCCAGTGACGCTCGCCCTGCTTGCGCGCAAAAGCTGATTCCACCTCCTTTAGACGGCTCTGTACCCTGCGCAACACTCCTTGTCGACCGTCTGACGATTCCCGCGCATGCGACACGGTTCTCGACGACAATTGAGTGCGATCGGCTCGTTTCTCGAAGCGGGCGGTGGCGTTGTGCTTGCTGTGGTGATGAAGAATGAGCGCGGGCTGGGGGTTTTGGTCGGCTCGGCAATATAAACCCAATGCCTGGTCCAAGGCCGGGAGCTGCCTCCTCGAGTTTACTTGCGGCAGGAACCAAGACGGCGCCCCGTTTTGGCGTGGCACGGAAAAAATCGATCCACAAAATCTTCAATCTGAGAAGGTGATTGGCTCAAGGCGGAGGCACCTTTCCCATTCTGTATCCAGCCCAAGTCTCTTACGAGAGGACAGTGTGACGGCGAAACTCGAGCCAACCAAGTTTCGCTTTACTTAGCTGGAACGGTAGCATTTTCCATGCAACGGTTTCTTCCCTATTAGCGTGAGATCTCCGAAGACCGATCTGGGCAATACTATACGCAGTACACTAGTACTCAAGCCGTTGCGGAGTGGTGCTGACGGTCCTCGACAGGAGTCTACCAATTAAACTACGGAGTACGGATTACACAATCAGGTACGCGGCGCTTCCCATTGCTCGTTGGCTATGCTTTTTGATGGGGCGGTGCAGGCCGGCGGGGTGCCGTGACAAGGGATGCAATCGGTTTCAGCTGCGACACTCTGTCTTGGATGGGTTCCTAAGACGGTTATTGGTGGGTGAACAAGATTGCCGTGGAGATCTTGCAAAGAGTTTCCTGGTATTCGACCACACCCATCGCAGGGTTCGTCTATAACGGAGTGTAGAGAATGCAGATTTCTGGTTGTCGGCAAGCGCGTGCAGGTAGAATGCTGCGCAGCACCTGTTTCTCAAAAGGCGCCAAAGGTAGGAAGATCTGGTTGGCCTGTCGCGCCGGCCTTTCCCAATGTGGGTCGTTAGCGAGCTGGAGGTGCCAGTTGTCTCACTCACTCACTCACTCACACACACACACACACACAAACCTACCCTCCGCCATGCTTCAACTTCCCGCAGTACGAGTCCGCTGCGCGTAATCCGTTGAAGAAAGGGATATTTCCAGGCTCATTACATGGGCCATTTCGGGAGTATTCGGCGGACTTTCCATCTTGCGCCAACTTGTAACTTCACATGAGCTATTGCGACCCAGGCTCGCATTCGCCAGGTGGGACAAGACTCGTCACCATCCGGAACGAACCATATTACGCAAGACAGTTCCAATCGATTCCGTGACGGTCAGGTAACAAGCTCCGGTACTGCAAAATCAAATATTCCGAGGGGCGGAGGTGGGGAGCAAGAAGGCGGCAAGGCGCCCGCTGCGGGCCACCGTCGGCGGAGTCGGCCCCACGGTGCCCACCGACACCAAGCCGGCGGCGATTCATGCTCGAACGGTGCACCGGGATGGTGGAACCCATGGCCATCCGCGTGGCAAGACCTAAAACAAAGGAGGAACACTCCACAGTGTTCATTACGTACTGTGTCCGGTCGCAACCGGAGAGGACTAAATCGGTCGCTAGATCCGGCTGCGACAGCTTGGAAGCGGCACAGCTTGTTAGAGCGCAAGGCAAGGCATTGAAACGTTTTGCCTAGTGAGGTTAATAAGACTCAAGTTCCCTTCTCATCACTGTTCACCGTGGAAAGGCGGTGGTTGTTTGAATCTTTCACATGGCATGTTGTTGCTGCATTGCTTCTCTTGAATCGGTAATGAGATACACGCGGTCGACACATCTGCACTTTGTCAAAATGACGGGAGACGTGGCCAGGATCGCTAGGCCAATCTGTTGTTACACTAGGAGTTAGACTCACTGGTTACTTACCTATTCGTACTAGGAAACTATCACAGTGTCTATAAAGATGGAATGCCGGATAAAGGTATTTGTGTATGTAGTTACTGTGTGGCGGAGGTGCTTCCAAACCGTGAACCATGTTTGCTCGCGTGTCGGGCTCTCCCAGGCAGTTTCGGTTTTGCTCAGATGACCGGACTCCTCGTCGGGCGAATCCCACACGCAAACGCGCATGATGTTCAGTCCCGTGAGCCCCTGAAAAGGGGGAGTAAGAACCGCAGTTTATCCGTCATCAAATTGCCGCCTTGCCGAGTTTCCGTAGGGATTTGCAGTGATGTGCGCTGGCTTGCGGTCATACTCGGGTAGGCTGTGGAAGACAACAGGAGGAACAAAGTTGGATGTGGGTCCGGGGTCCTGGCGAGGTGGGTTAGCGGCTTGGCAGACAGGGGGGTTCCGCGTCGCTGGCGGGCTGCGAGGCGGCCGGGGGCGGTCCTCTGACGCCAAACTTCTCCCAAACTCCCAACCATTCTTCTGCACCGCCGCTCGAGGCCTGAGACCCGGAGGATACCCGACACTTTTGCACGGTAACCCTCGTGACAGCTGACCGGATGAGTCCCTCGCCAGCGAATCCCGTCGAGCTCGGAAAACGCCCCACGATTCCCCTCCCCACTCCCACGGCATCAACAATCGTGCATCTGCACTCCACGCGGACGCGGGCTGCTGCCAAACAGCCCCATAACCACCAAGATTCCCGTCCCCAATCCGGCCCGTCTTCCCTCCAACATTCCCCTCCGCACACTGCCCGGTCACAACCAACGACAACACCCGGGCCACGATCGAGAACAGACATCCAGGCTCCTCGGTTCATCCCACGGCTACGGCCACCCCGTCGACGAACCCGGCTACTCGGAGTCTGAGGAGGACGACAGTTCGTGGACAGATACGGGAGACATTGCCGAGCAGCTCGCCGACGACGATCCGCTTCGCCAGCGGGCAACACAGACACTCGGTGACGACGCGTTCGCCGGGTCCCTCAAGAAGAGGCATCACGGCCGCTCCTCCAAGCGGGTCCGGTACAGCGAGCCGTCGTCTCCAGGGAGCAGCCGGTCTGCATCACAGCACATTGACGCCATCAGCAAAGAGGCGATCCAAGTCCCGACCGTTGGCAACCGCAAGGCACCCAGGGCGGAGCGCCTACTAGCCGCAATCATGACGGGCGGCACGAGTTCCATCCACGGCCTGACGGGCAAGCCGTTACTGTTCGTTGCTTCGAGCGCGTCGAATTGCTCAGGGATGCTGATCTTTGCCACAGTTATTTCACTTCGATTTTTGTATCATTAGGAGTATTCCTTTTCGGATATGACCAGGGTGTTATGTCAGGTATCATCGTGTAAGCTCGATTCCTCTGAATCCCTCCCAGTCAGCACCCTAGAATGCTGGCTAACCAAGGCGTCTTCACAGCGGCGAGTATTTTCGCAAGTATTTTCATGACCCGACACCGGTGCAGATCGCGACCATGGTCGCGATCCTCGAGATCGGCGCTCTAATATCCTCCCTCATGGTTGGTCGGATTGGCGACATCATTGGACGTCGAAAGACCATCTTCTACGGGTCCTGCGTGTTCTTCGTCGGCGGTGCCCTACAGAGCTTCGCGGTGAACATGCCAATGATGTTGGCGGGAAGAGTCCTGGCCGGTCTGGGCGTCGGCATGCTGTCGACCATCGTACCCGTCTACCAGTCTGAGATCTCGCCTCCCCATAACCGTGGCCACCTCGCGTGCATCGAGTTCACGGGAAATATTACCGGATATGCCACCTCCGTTTGGGTCGACTACTTCTGCATGTTCATCAAGGGCCACTTGTCCTGGCGTCTGCCCTTGCTGATGCAGTGTATAATGGGCGGCCTGCTCGGTTTGGGAAGCTTGATCATCGTCGAGTCTCCTAGGTGTGTATCCGTACCACCACCCGGTCTCTCTCTCTCTCTCGCTCGCTCGCTCGCTCGCTCGCTCTCGCGCATGCTAACCAAACTTTGGCAGATGGCTTCTGGACAACGACCACGACGAGGAGGGCATCGTCGTTATCGCCAACCTCTATGGCGGCGGTGACATCCACAACCCCCGTGCTCGGGACGAGTTCCGCGACATCAAGATGAACGTTCTCCTGCAGCGACAGGAGGGCGAGCGCACCTACGGCGAGATGTTCAAGCGGTACAGCCGCCGCGTCTTCATTGCCATGTCGGCGCAGGCTCTGGCTCAGCTGAACGGCATCAATGTCATCTCGTACTACGCCCCTTACCTTTTTGAGCGGGCCGGCTGGATCGGCCAAGCCGCCGTGCTGATGGCCGGCATTAACGGCATCACCTATGTCCTGTCGACCATTCCGCCGTGGTACATTGTGGACCGCTGGGGTCGGCGGCCCATCCTGCTGTCCGGCGCTATTGCCATGTGCCTGTCTCTCTCGTTGATCGCGTACGTCCAGTACCTTGACATCTCCTTGACGCCCAAGCTGGTCGTCATTCTGGTCGTCATCTACAACGCAGCGTTTGGCTACTCGTGGGGCCCCGTTCCCTGGCTTTACCCGCCCGAGATTCTGCCTCTCAAGATCCGCTCCAAGGGTGCCAGCTTGTCGACAGCCACCAACTGGGCCTTCAACTGGCTGGTGGGAGAGATGACGCCCATCCTGCAGGAGTTGATTGCCTGGCGCTTGTATCTCGTGCATGCCTTTTTCTGCGCGCTTAGTTTCGTAGTTGGTATGTTTCCGCCCCTCCCGCCCGTTCAATCGTATGTAGTCCTAACAGCAGGCTCTAGTGTACTTCCTCTACCCCGAAACATGCGGCGTTCGCCTCGAGGACATGGACGCTCTCTTTGGCGACTCGACCCGCGCCCTCGGCACCCCTGTTTCGTCCTCCACCCCGGCCATGCGCGCCGAGTCGGACGCGCTGCTGCGTCCGGAGTCGCCCGTGCCCCCACTTGATGCCGTGGCTGGAGCGAGGAGCAGGCACGCTGCGAGCGCGGTTATTCCCGGGCTGAACATTGAGCCGCCTGTTGATGTCGAGGCTGATGGGAAATCCAGGACGGCCCCCACTAGGGCCTCTGCTGAAGGTAGGAACGGAGGCCTGGGCGGTTGGTTCTCTAGGATCATCGGACGGGGCGGCAACGGAGAGGGGAGTTCCGGCGGGTATGCGCCTGTGCAACAAAGGGAGGACTAGAGCGGTGTCGCTTTGGAAGGATATCTAGATGCGACTTTACCTGGAATCGTGTGTTGGGACTTCGTGATTTTGGGTTTGGGTAGCACGGGGTGCATATAGATGGCGCGGATGTATGTCGCTGGGCGGAATGTTATCGGGACCTACCTGTTCCTTTTCCTCTTTTTTCTTCTTCTTTTTGCTTCTTCCTTTTCTCTTCTTTTTTTCCCGTCTTCTGGGCTAGGGGATCTTAATTCGGTCACATAGAGATGATGCCTTGGCTGGGGCGTAGCAAGCATGTACCAGCAAGCGGCTTATTCGCGTCGGAACGGTCAAATAAACCCCTTTGAAATTGCGTTGGTTCTCTAACTTTGTACAGGCTTGCAAGCATAGAACATATAAGGTACGATTTGAATTCTGCGGGCTCATGACAAAAAGAAAAAAAATTCTCGATTCCGTTGTCATCTTCCCGTCGCAATCGTGTTGGTCAAACGGGCGTTCTCGTACTGATGTAAAGGAAGGGGCAGGGAGGGTGCGAGCAGGTGGTCATCGCGTGGTCCGTGCACCAAGCATCAAGCTCAAGAAGCGGCCTCGAATCTGGGGCAATATCTTGGAGATCTGATCTTGATGCCAGGAACCGCGAACAGCCAACATTTGCACAATTCCTTCCTCAACAACCCAACAAACCAGGACATGGACAATGGCGGCCGCCGCCGCTGCTGCCGCCCCCGCCACGACAGAGCTCCTGCACGCCTACCGGCGCCTCCTCCGGGCGGGCCTGAGGGCGGTGCAGTTCTCTCAGCCGTCGCGGTCGACGCTCACGGCGAAGCTGCGCGAGGGGTTCCGCGACCCGCGGGGCACGTTCGACGCCGAGCGGGTGCGGCGGACCGTCTGGTTCCTCAATGCCGCCGCCCAGCAGCGCGGGCTCGAGCACCGCATCCTCAAGAACCTGTGCCGCGTGCACTGGGAGCGGGCGCGCGAGGCGAGCAGGACGGCGTGGCGGATGCGGGTGCGGCATGACGAGGCGGAAAAGAACAGGAAAGAGGCCAAGAAGAAGTGAGTTTTTTTTTTTTTTTTTCTCGTTTCTGGGCTTTGTGGTTTTGTCTTTATATTCGGTTTCCTTTTTTTTTTTTCCGCTTTTATCGCGTCTCCTGCTGGTCTGTCCTATATCTTATTACCGATTTATTCTTTTTCTTTTTTAACAACTCGTTATATATATTTTTTTCTTGTATGTGTATGCTAACGTGAGCCGCCGGAAACAGGGATCCCGATGTCATCAAGGGGACAGAGTATGAGCATTTTGAGCGGACTATTGCTATGCTCAATGATACGATGGGGTTATGTTTGCGGTGAACTCCCCATACCTGGTGTGTGGGCATGCCTACCCAGAAAGAGGTCACCGGGGTTCCCGTCTGCCGGGCTACTTGCCGATTGTCGGCACGCCGACCTATTCAATGCCGTGCCCCGCCAGCCAACGGAAGCTTGCCCGGTCCCCTCGTAGGTGGCACAACCGAGTTTCATTCAGCACGACAGCCCCTTGCGCGGCGGCTGACGCCTGCGTGAGCCGAGCTCTTTTCGGCTGAGGGCACCGTTTCTCCCTTGTCGGCAGGCAAGACGCGCTCTGGGTTCCAGCAAACGCCGACAGCTAGCCAACCCGAGGAACTTGGATAACTTCGATTGAAAGTCGATTATGAAATCTATAAAGGAGTCTATAAAGGAGCTTCGGGCCACGAATCTGAGGGTCCTTGGTTCCGACCGCCCGCAGATCCATTGGTGTGCGGTTGGCCAGCCTGTCGGGTAACTACTGGAAGGCCGATGTTAAGGGGTTCGGACGGGCTGCAGCGGTGGGGCGTCATCGTAGTGCAGCTCTTGCGGTTGGACCGCGGATTAGTGCAAGGGATGGAAACTGGGGACTTGCGCTAATAGTGTATCTACGTACTGTACGGAGTTCAGAGTACGGATTACAGTAACTACACCTCACTCGCCTGCGCATTTTGGAGAATCATTTCCAGGCATTGCCTTTGAAGCTTGCCCCCCTCCCCCCGCCTGGTCATTGAATGAGTGTAGATCATCTGTATCATGGGATTCTTGATACGACGCGGTAGTCTCGTGAGTGTACGAAATCACAAGCCGGCTGTGGGTTGTTCTGGCCTCCACCCCACCGCAGGAAGCTCTCCTCAATCTGGCTAGTGATGCTGCAGCAATGACGTTACCGCGCCGGTTGACTTCTCACCGGATTGAAGCCGTCGTAGCCAGTCACGAAGCCAGCCAGCAAGTCCGCTTCACACCACTGCGGCACACAGTGCTAGATGTTCTCTTGTAGCTTCCATCGACAGAAAATACAGTGTCTTGCGTCCGGTGCATTGTTTTTGCTCCTTTAATTGATAGCGAGAGTCGGGGCACGAGAAATCAGGGACCTGCCGAGGTCGGCCCCGTGTTAAAAAAGGGCCCCGGGCATGGTGGAGCAGCTAGCAGCTTGTGCGCTGCCGAGCTTAGACCTGTGGCTTTTGACCGACACCAGCAACCCCCGGCGACGAAGACGAACATGAGAAGCTGCTTGGTGTCGTGACCCCGCAATCGAGCTACGCCGTCGCGCATCCTTCACAACACCGCTCGCAACCTCCTCCCTGCTGCAATTGTCCTTGCACAACAAACGGGCTCACCCTATCACCCCCCCTTCGCCCGTCGATCCAACCAATTGACGCCCGATCACTGCGGGCAAGGGCATGCATATCAACGCCTGCCCCTCTACTACAACTACATCCCATCTCTTCGAGCCCTTTGTTGCTTTCGGGCCCCCCAACTCCTATCCCCGTCGTTTGGACCTCATTGACGCCGCAACCGAGCTCCCACCGACCGAAGAGAGCGACAAGGGTACCATCTCCGACCAGACCGGCGGGGGTTCTTATGGACCCTCACCCGCTGGCACAGGCCCTTTCGCGACCGTTCCGCTGAGGACTTTGGTCTCGGCTGGACCCCCGAGACCACCGTCTGCTGGCTGACGGCTGCTCCGTGAGAGGCGCCTTGCCGCACTTCGATAAGACGAGACGAATATTCGCATTCGAGGAAGCGAGACGGGGAGCGGAGAGGGAAAGAACTTAGCCGCCAAGACAACGGGGGAAAAAGAAAATACAATCCATTGAGATAGCATGCCTGCTGAGCTACAGTCCGCCGCCGCCGACGACGACCGCCATCGCCCCATCCTCCTACAAGATGGTCCAGCTCACGGCCGCCGCCCTCCATTTCCCATCATGCCTCCTTCATCCTCATCGCAGCAGCATGACGGTCAGCAGCAGCAGCAGCAGCAAGAGCCGCAAAAACGTGACAGGAACCTGAGGGAACAGCGCCACACAAACAGAAACCTCGATGAGGACATCTCTCCGGATCCGCGACTGGCGACGGCAGCTGCGGCAGCGGCCGCCCTGAGCCGCGAGTCTTCTGCGCCCTCCAGCGCTCCCGCATCCAGCGATGTCAATGCCATATCGAGCTACCAGCGCCTTGTCAAGCGCTACCGCGTCGAGGTGGCAGCCTCGGCATCCAGCGTGCTTTCCACCTTAACCACCTTCCCGCTCGACAGTGTCAAGACGCGCATGCAGACGTACCGGTACGCCGGTTTCCTCGACTGCGTCAAGCACACGTACAGCACGGAGAAGTTTCGGGGCTTCTTCCGCGGCGTCACGGCGCCCATGGCCAGCATCACGCTGGTGCGGACCGTCTCCTTCTCCATCTACCAGCGGTCCAAGCACGCCTACTGCGACTGGGTCAAGCGGAATGTGGGCGTCGACGTCATGGCCCACGTCAGCTCGCCGGGGAGCTTGCCGAGCTTCTGGTCCGTGGCGACGTTTGGCGCGGCCGGCGCGACGGCCGGGTCTTGCATAACGGTCATAGCCTGTGAGTTTGGCAGCGGAGAGGGGCCGGATCGGGCGATCTGCGTACTGACACTCTCGCTGCCAGGCCCGTTCGAGTTGACCAAGCTCAGCGCCCAGGTGTCCGTTCTGCTGGCGGACAAGAAGAACTATCCAAAGCCGGGAAGCCACGCGATCGCAGCGAGCTACCAGAACAAGGGAACGCTCAAGACGCTGGGGAACATCATCAAGCACAGGGGTTTCGGCGGTTTGTACACGGGATTTCGGTTACATCTGAGTAAGCGCGGTCCCCCTTTTTTTTTCTTTTCTTTTTCTTCTTTTTACTCTCCTTTTTTCCTCTCTAGTTTCGTTGGTATCAACAATATCCGGCGAGATGACTGACTCTTCTTGTCTCTTGTAGTGCGCGACACGCTCGGCACGGCAACCTACTTCATGACGTACGAAAGCAGCAAGCAGCTCCTGACCACTTTCGGGGGCGACGGCGCCCATTCTAATCCGTTCGTCGTCGTTGTGGCCGGGGGCCTGTGCGGCATCGTTTCCTGGGCGTTGATATGTAAGCTAACACCCTCGAGGAATGTTACCTCCTCCCCGAGACGGACATGCATGGCTAACATGTCTGTCCTGTGCCTCCAGACCCCGTCGACTCGGCCAAGTCGATCTACCAGCGCAACTCCCTGATGTACTCCAAGGGCGAGAAGGTCGAGCCCGTCAAGATTCGCTTCTTCCAGCGCAACATGTACCGCGGCCTCGGCGTATCCATGGGACGGTCGTGCGCCGTCAATGCCGTCTTCTTCTCGTCGTTTGAGTTTCTGAAGAAGCGCATCAAGGGCTGGGACCAGTAATCCCAACCCCCCCCCCCTTTTTTTTAAAAAAAAAAAAAAATCGTTTTCTGAATTGTGTATACTCAAGTCTCACTTGTTAGCGTCTACCGCCCTTGGCTGTTGAGGCCCACTTGACCCCCTTTACTTCACCGATTCGGCGGACTGAGGGATAAAGAATGTATACGGCAAGGCGGACGGTGCATCCATTGGCTGTGTATGGTTTTGTCAGTGCATCATTCTTCCCTCTTGAACGGGACATTCAAAGGGAAGGGGCGTTGGTTTGTTTCTTCTGTTCATGAAGCATCTTGCTTACCGAGGCTGCGGCGGGAGTCAGGGGCATCAATACATTCGGGGTGACTAGCAAGTGATAGAATAGCGAGCGGGTTGAAGACAAACACTCCATGACAAACAAGGTCATGGGAGAATCTCTGTCATCATCTGTCATATAGGCGTGGGCAGATCATCGGCATTGTCCAAAGAGTATTCCTGATCCGCACTTGTCTTCAGAAACACAGATATCCACGCGTGGGTCATGCAATGTCGAAAAGTCAATTCGCGCGCCTAGCCTTGTTTCGACGGCTGTAGATACTACTCGATTAGACCGGGCTTGTTCCGCCCTCGTCTGGGAGTCAGGGCAACGCCACGTCTGAACGACAAAGCGCAGCCACAAAGGAGCGCCCTCCACTGCCGCGTCCGCTGAACCGGCTGTGGTTCCTATTGGAGCAGAAGCGGATCCCGCGGATGGCGGCCCGGAGCACGAGGCTGAGACAGTGAGCGGCCGGGGAGAACATGAGGGAAAGGGAAAGGTAAACAATACGAGATGTAGGCAGGCCCGTTGTGGGATCAGTGGCGTGTGTCATATCGAGTGTCTCTTTGTCCCATGGCCGCCTGGTGGTCCGAGTTCGAAGAATCTGGCGCATTTCCTTCTCCTTCTTGGGGCATACAATGGGAGCGGCACCTCGGAGGGGAACGCAGTAAAGTATGGAAGAATAAAATGGGGGCGTCGAGATGGTTCTGTGACGGGCCCTTCCCCGGGCTTGGGGGTTGCGGACGTGACGGACAGGATAAATATATATATATATATATATATATGAAAGGGGCGGAGAAGGTGTCAGGTGTGCTTAAAGATCCCGTCAGCTGTGCCTGTTGAGAACAGAGTGAGAAAGAGGGATGCTCTTCGAAATGCGGTATCGCTTGCTCAGTGAGCTCGGAAGCGGTTGCTTCGGCACGGTATACAAGGTTTGTGACAGGGCCACAGGTCGTCTCTATGCAGTCAAAGTCTTGGTCCCGCCGAACGGCTCCTGGGACCTAGCGATGACTCTGGCCCGGAGAGGAGAGGGCAGCATTCTTCCCACGCTCAATCATGTGAGTTTTGTCCCGTCACCTTGGGATATAGTCACCTTGCAGCAACTAAACAGCACTTCCCCTTCCCCCCGGCCTGATTAGCCTCATATCATCCGCACTTTTGGCTCTGAGGGCTGGGGCACCTCGCACGTCGAGATCGTCCTGAACCTCATGGACGGCAACCTCGCGTCCCTAGCCGAAGGACTGGCCCATCCTCGCCCCGTCCTCGCCAAGCACGTCCTCTGCCAGATGCTCAAGGCCCTCGACTACCTCTCCGTACGGGGCTACGTGCACCGCGACGTGAAGCCCGACAACATATTTTTCGTCCTGTCCCCCGGCTACGGCGGCTGCGACAAAGACAGCGGCGGCGACGATTGGGACAGCGACTGGGATAGGGGCACCGGCGCCTCCCCGTTTCCCTTCCACTTCCGCCTGGGCGACTTCGGCCTGTGCGAGCACGAGTCCCGCATCGACGCGGGCGCGGTCTGCGGCACCACGGCCTTCATGGCGCCTGAGCTGTTCCCGAGCGGCGACGTGGGCAGTGGGCGGCCGCGGCGGCGGCTGCGGTGGCAGCGGCAGTCGCACAAGTCGGACGTGTGGGCGCTGTATGTCACGGCGCTGTGGGTGCTGGATCTGAATGGGATCTGGTATGTTTTTTCTGGTTTTGCCCCCACATCCCTCCCCCCCCCCCCTTTTTTTTTTTTCGTCCCGTCCATTGATCATTCTATTGTTTTATCTTTCCTTTTTCTAGCATCGATACTGGACCTCACCTGTGACGGATTTGGGAGGACGGCATTGCTCTCATGCGTCTGAGGTTTCTATGGCGGCCTAGTTACCGTAATGCGTGAAGAATGGCTGACATTGCTTGCTGGACAGGGCAATGGCAAGTCGGGGCGGAGGGGAATGTGACACCACCATCTTTGTGCACAACCTGGCAAAGAGGGTCGATGTCGACCACAGGGTTGGCTTGCTGAGGCGGATGGCCGAAACTGATCCGAGAAAAAGGGCGTCCGCGGGGGAAATGATGAGAATGTTGGACTGGGCGAGGGTGGAGATGTTGGAGTAGGAAGAAAGAGAAGGATCGGCGGTCAAGCTCAGCGAAAAAGTCCCGAGGGCAGTTTCCGAGATTCATCATTGAAGCCTCTCTTTCTCTCTTTCCAGATTTGGATACGACTTACACACTACAAACCATTACATTGGGGGTTAGGGTTCGAGATGTCAATTTTCCCGTCTTTGTACCTTCCGCTTCTTGTTTCCGTACTATCGCTTCCACTCTTTCTCAAAATGATTCCATAAATTCTTAGCATCTCTGATACTCAATTAGTGTATCCTATCCATCTCCTGTATCTTTTCCATTCAAGCTATCCGTCCGAGATTTTCATAACTTCCATCTCGGCTTCTCATTGGTTGCTACACAGTACGGCCAGCGATGACATAACTGTGACCGGCTTGAAGAAGAACGATATACCCCTTCATCGCCATGGAGAACGATCGATATAAGAAAGTCACAGAATTAAAGTCCAATTACGAAATACTCTTGCACTATTCTAATAAGAGAAGCTCAATGTTTGCATTTCTGATGACATAGGCCGGCTCGTTGTCGGCTACCAGTGGTTGGTTTCGCAATAGAGGATTTCACCGGCACTGTGTACCGCTGCGGTACGCCCGACTCAAGTTTTTTTCTTTCCGCATCCCACTCGCTTCATCAATCGGTTTTACGATGAGCAGAAAAGCACATGTCGGCCGCTGCCGGACTGGACATACCTCTGGACAGCTCTTCGAGAGGGTTGACAGTCTAACGACTTGGGGAACTTTTTTGAGTTCTTTCTGTCTGTCAACTGCCTCTCGTTTTTTTTCCACTTGATATTTATTTTACTCTTTTTTTTTTTTCGTGATAACAAGATTTGGATTGTCGCAGAAGGCATGTCACGACGGCAAGGTTTCAACATGAGACTGGGGCTAGACCGCGACGTCTACCAAATAGTGCTCAAACTGGAAGAGGAGGGGGAGGACGGGCGTAAGCCCCGGCTCACGGTCGGATCGGTCTACGAGAGCATCAAGCGATCCAATTCAAGCCTCGCCCGCCAAAAGAAGCGGCCCCTGGAGGATTCGATCGAGCGGGTGCTGGCGATACGAAGGGAGCAGACCAAGGCCGACGAGCAGGAAGACTCGGACGACCTTCTAGAGGCTCACGAGCAGGAAAGGATAAAGGCGGCCAAGGCGGAACGCGATCAGAACCTGCTCAACCGCCAAATCGCCAAATCCTGGGGGTTTGCCAGCCAGAAAGCCGCCGGCACAGGAGCTACCACAACGCCTGCCGAGACTCCCGCTACAACGCCCGGGGCGCAACCACCACCACAGCCCGAGGCCGCCGCTGCTGTAGCTGGCATGGACACTCCTACCGCTGCCGGGGACAGGCAGCCTAACGGCGAGCCGCGGCCCAAGAAGAGGAAGAGCGCCCCCAAGGAGGTGGACAGGAGCCCCCCAACCGGCGTTTCCATCCTGGACATTGCCGGCGTCGACGACACCCTCGACCGCCTGCTGGACGAGGTCTGGTTTCCGCTCTGCGCCGGGGAGGCTTGCGAGAAGATGGGTTACCGATACGACAACGGCGTCCTGCTCCACGGTCCCTCCGGCTGCGGCAAGACGACCCTCGCGCACGCCGTCGCCGGCAGCATAGGGGTCGCCTTCATCCCCGTTTCCGCGCCGTCCATCGTGGGCGGGACGTCGGGCGAGTCCGAGAAGAACATCCGCGACGTCTTTGACGAGGCGATCCGCCTCGCTCCCTGCCTGGTCTTCTTCGACGAGATCGATTCCATAGCGGGCAGGCGCGAGAGCGCAAACAAGGGAATGGAGAGCCGCATAGTCGCCGAGATCATGAACGGCATGGACCGCATCAAGCAGCAGACGCCGCTGGGGAAGAACGTCGTCGTACTGGCCGCCACGAACCGGCCCGACTTCCTGGACCCGGCCATCCGCCGCCGCTTCAGCGCCGAGATCGACATGGGCATGCCCAGCGAGAAGGCGCGCGAGCACATCCTCCGGTCGCTGACGCGCGACCTCAGCCTGGCAGACGACGTCGACTTCAAGGAGCTGGCCAAGCTCACGCCCGGCTACGTCGGCAGCGACCTCCAATACGTCGTCAAGGCGGCGGTCTCGGGAAGCTGCCGCAGCAAGCTCGAGGACCTCCTCCAAAAGGCCCGCGCGCAGAGCGCGCCCGACTACCTCAGCAGCGCCTCGGAGCGGCAGCGCGACTGGATCCTCCTCCAGGAGCACCGGGCGGCGCCGTGGGAGGAGAGCCGCATCACCATGGCGCAGTTCCGAGCGGCCGTCTCGCGGGTCCAGCCGGCGTCGAAGCGCGAGGGCTTCAGCACGATCCCCGACACGACCTGGTCGCACGTGGGCGCGCTCGAGGACGTGCGCAAGAAGCTCGAGATGTCCATCATCGGGCCCATCAAGAACCCGGACCTCTTCGGCGCGGTGGGCATCAAGCCGGCCGCCGGCATCCTCCTCTGGGGCCCGCCGGGCTGCGGCAAGACGCTGGTGGCCAAGGCGGTCGCCAACGAGTCCAAGGCCAACTTCATCTCCATCAAGGGGCCCGAGCTGCTCAACAAGTACGTGGGCGAGTCGGAGCGGGCGGTGCGCCAGCTGTTCGCGCGCGCCAAGTCGTCGGCCCCCTGCATCCTCTTCTTCGACGAGATGGACGCGCTCGTGCCCAAGCGCGACGACTCGCTCTCGGACGCCAGCGCCCGCGTCGTCAACACCCTGCTCACCGAGCTCGACGGCGTCGGCGACCGCTCCGGCATCTACGTCATCGGCGCCACCAACCGGCCCGACATCATCGACGAGGCCATCCGCCGCCCCGGCCGCCTGGGCACCAGCATCTACGTCGGCCTTCCCTCCCCCGACGACCGCGTCGACATCCTCCGCACGCTGTACCGGAACACGGTGGCCGAGGCGAGGAAGGAGACGACGGCCAAGGCGAAGGCGGCGGCGGCCACGGCGGCAGGGGACGTGGACATGCCCGACGCTTCCTCCGCCCCCCCCGGTGGCGCCGCGGCACCGATCGGCACGGACGAGGCCGTCCTGGAGAAGGTGGCCCGCGACGTGCGCTGCACGGGCTTTTCGGGTGCCGATCTCGGCAACCTGATGCAGGCGGCCGCGCAGGCGTGCCTGGAGAGGGCGTACCTGGTGCGGAAGCGGGGGCCCGCGGGCGCGGGCGCGGGTGCGGGTGCGGCGGGGACGGCAGCGGCTGTCGAGCCCGTTATCACGATGGAGGACTGGGAAAAGGCCCTCACCGAGGTCAAGCCCAGTGTCAAGGATGCGGACAAGTATATGCTAGAGGGTCAGTAAAAGAAGGTTGGGTCGGCGTTAGAAGAGAGAGAACATTTGCTCCCTGTCCAAGTTGGCCAAGGGGACCGTTTCGGCGTTCGGAGTCTCGGCATCTCTTTGTGTCTTTCGAAAGCATCTTGTCCCCGTCATCCTCTCACATCAGGTCGAATCGGTCAACAAAGCGAGACGGCATAATGGGAATGGGCACAGTGGAGAAAGAAAGGAGCCGAGGCGCTATGAAGAGTAGGAGATTAATCTTTCATCAATCAGGCTACATTCGCCCAAGCCCGTCTCGTCTAGTGAACATGTCGTCGTCCTCCCTCTATGGTACAAATGGCAGCAGATAGTTGCTAGTGCTGTACAAGAGCCGTCCCGTCTAATGCAAAAAAAGGTCATAGTAGCAACAACGGACCAACTCCCCGTCCTTCTCGCAACCGTGTCCGCAACCGGAACCGGCAACCCCGTGCTTTTGTCGAGGGTTTGGCTTTTTAAGCAAGAAATCGAGTAAATGGTAGTACAAGGGACGCCTAAACCCCGATTACAACAACCGGAAAACTTAGGCGGTGGCCTCCTTGAGGTAGCTGGTCGGGGGGGAAGTATGCGTTAGTCTACGTGCAAGATCTGACAGGGCGTTCGGTGGAGTGTGACATACGTGATGAGGTCGTTCCTGTCCTTCTCCTTCTTCAGACCACCGAAGGCCATCTTGGTGCCGGGGATGTACTTCTTGGGGTTCTCGAGGTAGGCGAACTGGAAGAGCGTTAGCGGCTACACACACACACACACACACACACACACACACATAGCCGTGGAGAGGAAATGACATACCAGAGTCTCCTCGTTCCAGGTGATGCCCTTCTGCTTGTTGGCGTCGGTGTAGGCGTAGCCCTCGACGGAGCCGGTCTTGCGACCGAACAGGCCGTGGAGCGCGGGGCCGATCTTGTTGCCGCCGTTGGCGTCAACGGTGTGGCACTGCTCGCAGCGCGTCTTGAAGAGGTTGGCACCCTTCTTGGCGTCACCTGTGAAAGAGAAGGGGGGGGGGTTGAGGTTAGCTATCAATTCACTGCCAGAACTCTTTGTTGGAAACGTGTTTTCCGCAACGCTCGACCTGCTCAGCCTGCTGCGCAACGCATCGGCGGCTGCGTGTCACTTGCCGACCTTCAGCCAGCTTGCGCCCGAGAAATAACGCAGGGCCCCAGACAGCTGAAGTGACGCAGGCCTCTGCAGGGCGACAGCAGCGGATTTATTGAGGAGTTGCGAGGAGTCGGGCCAGCCTCCAAGAGGCATGGACGTCTTCAGGAGAGAGCGGGCCGGGTTTGAGATGCCAATGGCTCCGAGAAGCCATGCGACGGAAGGCATTCGGAAGTGGCCGAACTGCGGGATCGGGGGAGCGGAAGCAACACATCAGTTGCAAAGCACCTACCAGCAGAGAAGCCCATCTTGACGGTTGGGGTAGTAAGCGGATTGAGTGTCTGGGAGGAGTCGGTGTTGGTGAGGAAGAGCAGATATTGCGAGCCAAAGTCGGATGTGAAGGGAAGTAGGAAAGAGTTCAAGAAAAATTTCGGAACGAGGTGTTAGTTTGCTGCAATCGCCGCGCCGGATTTTTTGCATCGATGACCACTGCCAAGCCTTGATCATCCAACGAGCGAGCCATGGTAATCCGTGGAAAAATGACCCACCTATTTTCTAACTTGTGCCAATCATGTTTCGACTGTTAGTCAGTCGCCCCGGGCAAATTCGGGAGCGACCGGCACTGTCGTCCGGACTTGTCGTTTACCTTTGGCGCGCGCCCCCCCCCGGGCAACCGAAAGACGCGCCTTGGCCGAGTACCGCGAGCTACGGAGTACTGCGCAGCAGAAGAGAAACGCTAGCCGGAATTGGATAGCAGCAGAAACTTGCAGCAACTTGACGCACGCGAATTTTCTAACCACTCGCATTATCGCCTGATTGAGCCGCACCGCAACGTCCGCAACCCTGCGAATTGCCTTGTTGCACCAACGCCGAGGGACCCCCGATCGGGTCCCAGAAAAACAGAGTTGCATTTCTGTCGCCGAGAGGAACCGGGGATAAGCAAGAAAAAAAAAGAAAAAGAGGGAGGAGAGAGGAGACAAAGAATCTTTGTGCCTCCCCTCGTTTCGAGGGACCTCGCTCGTACACTACGGATTATCTCAATCCGAATTCATTCCTCGCTCACTCGAAATTTGCGCAGACACGCGCGGCGGCAGTTAGTTATAGTAGTCATGACGCCGGCACCAGCAGCACCCATCATACCCCGCTTCCTCCTCCCGCAGACCGGCCTGATATGGCGCCGGGCGGCTCCGGCGGCCTCGGCTCCGGCCTCGGTCTCGACCCGGAGCCGCGTATTCCTGCGGCTCGCCAGGAGCAGCAGCAGCAGCAGCAGCAGCGCCGGCGCCCCGTCCGGCCAGCGGGTGCTCGCCAAGCCGGAGCGCTTCAATCCCCCCTCGCACGGCTCCCGCCTGCCAAAGAAGAGCATCCCGCGCCACTACGGCGGCGACCTCAGCTTCGAGGAGGCCAGCGCGCAAGCCTCCCGCGACTACCCGGGCCTGCCGCCGCCGCCAAACACGTTCGCCCACTGGTTCCTGCATAGCCGCTGGATCCACGTCGTCATCACCGTCGTACGTTGCCCTCCCTCATTACCCGGCCCCAAAGTTTCCTTCTTCCTTCCTTCCTTCCTTCCCACCCATTCTAAAACGAAAAAAAAAAAAAAACTCCTCTAACCACGGGAAACAAAAAAAAAAAAAAACAACAACAGGGCACACTCACGGGGCTGGCCATCTACACGTTCGCCCTCTCGTTCCAAAGGACGTCCCCCTTCGCCGACATGCTCCCGCCGGCGTCCGAGTACCTGTACCACCCGATCAGCTCGGTGCGCGTGCTGATCGAGGTGCTGCGGCTGCACGAGGCGCACAAGGCGGAGCGCATCAACGAGAAGCGCCGCCGCAACGTCGAGGACGTGGCCAAGCGCGCCGCCTACCGCAAGGCCCACGGGCTGCCCGACGAGATGGGCCTCTTCAACCAGCCGATGGCCAAGATCAGGACTGCTGAAGACGGCGGCGGCAGCGATGCGGCGCAAAAGGAGGTCGAGGCCGCCGCCCCGGTCGAAGAAGCTCCGGTCGACGCTAGCGGGCACGGGGACGCCGGAGAGGGTGGTGTTGACGGGCCGAAGGGCTCGGAGGTGAAGCGGCTGACAGAGGAGGAGAGGAAGGCGGTGGTCGAGAAGACCAAGGGGAAATGGCTGGGTATCTTTTAAATTATCATCATGATGGCTGTATACATAACATACGTACGAAGGCGCGACGATTGTACAATAGACGGTTCGGGACGGCGGGTGGGGAAAATGGATGGGAACTTGAGGCGGGCGGTTGAGGTTGGAGAGAAGGGGGGGGGGGGGGGGGGGGGGGGGGGGGGGGGGGGGGGGGGGGGGGGGGGGGGGGGAACAGTAAAAAGAAAAGAAGAAGCAAGAAGAAAAGCATCGGAGATCCCCTCTCTTTCACCTCCCAACCAAAACAACCCCCAAACTCACTGCACACACACCTTTTTTTCTTCTTTTCCCTTTTTTCCTTACCCCAACTCAACCCCCTCCAAGGCATCCAACACCTCGTCTACCACCCCGCCCCGCTCGAGCACCTTCTGCACCAGCGCCCCGAGCACCATCCTCTTGGCGCCCCCGCGCGGGGGCTTCCACACGCCCTCGACCGCCTCCGTCTCGGCGGTCCGCGCCTCCAGCATCTTCTGCGTGCCCGGGGCCGCGGCCCCGTACGCCGCGTTCGCCGCGTTGGGCACGCCCGGCGGCGTCAGCCTCGACGGCGGGTCGATCGTCCGGATGGACAGCAGCCGTAGGTTCCTGCCCCCCGCGGCGCCGCCGTCTACGTCCATGTCCGCACCAGCGGCGTCCTCGTTGTCCCTCCCTTGACGACCGCCGCCGCCGCCGCTGCTGCTGCTGGTGACGGATACGGCCAAGGCCACGTCGGCGACCGCGAGCTCCTCCTTGGACGGGTCGAAGATGATGTTGTTGCCGACGGCCATTACTAGGAGGGTTATGGGGGGCCGGGTCGCGGTGACTGTCTGTTTGGCGGCGGTGGTGGATGAGGTCGACCGTGGGAAGAGATAGGGCGCTGCGGCCCAGTCGTCGTCGAAGAAAGGGTCCTCATCGCCCTCGGATTTGAGGCGCGGGAGGCGGGTGGAGAGGAGGGCCAGGTGGGTTGTGAGGGAGAGGAGCGGGAGGGGGTAGGAGAGGGGTGGGGAGATGAGGATGATCTGGGATGATGTCGAGTTAGCCATCTGTGATTTGTCGTGATTTGCCGTGGCATCGCCCGTGTCGGGGAAAACCACGACAGTCAAGAAGGGGAGACAGGAAAAAAGGAAAAAAAAAAAAAAAAAACCTACATCGAGGTATAGCTTCCAATGAAACCGCCTGTTGATCCACAGCTTCTTGACGAACTCGCCGTCCGCGAGCAGCGCCTCGCTCAACAGGGCCGACAAGAAGGTCGTCCCGGAGTCGTCATCCCTCAGCCCGGGAATCTCAACCGTCATCTCCACCCACGACGCCTCGCCTTTCCTCCTGTCTACCCCCGTTCCTTTCCTACCATCCTCCTCTCCCCCCTCCCGCTCCTCGCCGCCGTCGTCGTCATCATCCCCATCCCCGCCGGCGCCGCCCTCCTCGAGGAAGACGGTCTCGTCGCCCGGCCGTTGCGCAGTCCGTTCGACCTCGGCCTTCACGCCGACGATGGCCTCGGTGCCGTCGGCGAAGCATATCCTCGCGCTGCCGTTGGTGCCGGGGAGGATGCCGGTCTCGGCGACGAGGGGGCGAAACTGGGTCGGGGACCGGCCGTCCGGGCGGATGGGCGGGGTCAGGGAGAGCGAGGTGTGTAGGTAGGCGAGCTCGGCGGGCGAGAGGAGGACGTGTTGGCTGGATGCCATTTTCGGGACCTGGTTTGTCTCTCTCTTCTCCCCCCTTCCCTAACCTTTTCCTTTTTTCTTATATATTTTGTAAATTTGATTCCGGCCAACACCTAGAGATTAGATTTGGTCGTTCGGTTTTGTGGTGCTTTGAGAGAGGTGCTGACGGGGTGCTCCCATGCCGGGTCGCGAGCTGGGTTTCCCGTTTGCAGCTTGCCCTGTTTGGGTTGCAGTGTGGTGTGTGGTGCTGAAATTTTGGAGGTGAGGGGCCCGGTTGGGCAATTTGGCGCGAGGTTGATGCGGGGGTGAGGAGGCCCTCCGGGCGCTGGCAGCTGCTGTGGAGCAGGTGCTGCTTTGAATGGGCGCTCTCTGTCTGGGCGCCAGAAGCAGTTCTGATTAGTTACTAGGAAAGAACTCGTACAGTAGTGTACCTGCCCGGTGGATCCTGTCACTTAACTTACCATACAGTACGTACAGGCCATGGAGGGTGTTCCCGAATAATTTCTGCCTGAAATGCCTGCACCTGGTTGATTAATTTTGCTTACTACGACTCCATACAGCCTGTGGCTATCGGGTGCACAAGTCTGTAACCAGCACTGCCCGACGCGCCAGTTCCAAAAGGCTCAATGGCGTAAGGACGGCGAGAAACTCGGAAACGGAGAGAAAGCCGGCAGAGGAAGAGGGAGGAAGCGCTCGATCTCGATTATCAACCCATGTAGTCGCCTAAAATACGAAGAGAACTGCGCGTCCGTTCCCAGACACGCGTGCGCAGATGACCAACAGTAACGGAGTACATACGGACTACATCGGTAGGTAACATAGTGAAGCACTCAGCCAACAATAACGGAGTACGGGCGTACATACATCGGTAGGTAACATACGTATGTATGGTTCACGCTAAGGAACCGGGTACACTACCCGCAACCTCCCGCTCCACAAGCGAGCTCCGAGCGATCCCGTCGCTCGGAAGAGGTCCTTGGCCATTGCCAATATGCCAATCATGCGTGGCCAGGATTCCAGTGTTCCTAAGCTCATGCCATACCAGGCCCAACGTGATGAGCTTGTCGGGCCCCACGAACTGGGTGGTTTGCAAGCTCGAGGATGAGTTCGCGGTCCTCAAAGCAAGCTGAAGTGAGGAGTAGAGCTGCCTTTGGAAGGCTTCTTGCGCACCAATACAGTAAGTGGTCACAAGTCCAGGACCGCCCCCACATTTCCCAGCCACCTACATTTTTACCACTAGACTTTAATATAGGATATCTCAACAACCACAAATTGTATAGAAAAACTATTTACATTAGATAGTAGCCCTGGTTCTAAGCTTTAATATTTTGTATACCACCCCTTGGCTTTTTTGACTACGGCCAGCCGACATAGCATTCCCTAGATTAGCCTATTAATTAGCCCCTGCTTAATAGCCTACTACACCTCCTATAGGTACTTAGTAAACTCTTTAATATCTACCCTATTCTGCCTTAAATTCTATAGATCTAGGAATATCGTATATAGTAGACTAGGGTAGAAACCTCTCGGTGTAACCAGAGGGGCACAGGTTACAGATTTGTTTTTCCGGTTCCAAACAAGTTATATATACACTAGACATAAATAGGGGGTACCTATCTAGGAGGTACCAGGGAACAACAACAAGGATAACAGACAGTTTTTTTTAAAATAGATTAATAGTAACAGTAACAGACTACTATTATAGTATTATTTATACAATAATAAGGTTCTTCTTTTACTTATAAGTTTAGTTATCTTTTCCTATATAGGTAGGCTCTTTTATATCTACCTAGAGGGGCATTATTATCACTATCCCTATATCTATCGTAACTACTATCTAGGAGGGTAGACTTGTCTACTACATCCACAAGTACCTAGATACACTAGATACTTTAAGCCAATACTCCTTTCTATCTAACTAGACAGAGGTTTGGTCTTAGGGGTATATAACTACTACCAGGAGAGGCTAGCACCAGTTTATATTTTTAGGGGCTTAATTAGGGAGGAGCTTAGCTCTAAGTCTAAACTAGACTACTAGACCTCGAGAATAGTAGATAGTAACATTCGCGATAGAGGAGCAAGGATATATATATAGAGGTATGTATAGCAAATCTATTAGGAAACTTGTCACGAATTGGCCGCATAAGGCGACCCGACAAGGCACACAGAACCAATCAGGAACCACAAGACCTAAGGACCAATCAGAAAGTGATCGTAGTGATCGCACTTCGATCAAGGCAAGCACCCGAACAATGATCGAAGGATCGCAGCAGCGATCACACGATTAGAACCTAAGGGGAACACTCAGGAATAAGGGAACCAGACAAGTATATTAGATAGCTAGTCACTCATCCTAGTAGACTCTAGAGTTTACCAGTGATAGCAACTACCCTCACAATTACAGTACTTCTAATAGCATTACACTATTATAAGAGACAACTCTATTATTATAAACCTTTTAGCTTTACCGAATCCCTTAGACGACCTATACACTTGCCCCGCGTCACTTACCTTCGTCTAAACCCTTTTAGAAGAAAGTCTGAGTTAGGTTCGTCACACGTTGCTATCACTCCCTTTGTTCTATCATAGTTCAGAACGGAGGTGACTTCGACCTCGACATTGATATAGCTACCAACGTTACGGCTGAACAGCTGCTCGCCTAGCTTAGTCAACTCTAGTAGCGAATCCAGGAGTTAGACCAGAGAGACAAGGCTGCTCAAGCTCGGATCAAGGAACTCGAGAACGGCGAAAAGCACTCGCAGAAACTGGTTAACGAGGCCTACGCCAAAATCAAGGCGCTCGAGACTGCCAAAGCAAGCCGCATCAAGATCGAACCACCTAGCAAATACGGAGGAACCAAGGAGGATCTCGCGGGATTTTTGACAAACCTCCGATCCTACTTCCGGCTTAATGATGACAAGTTTCCGGACGACAAAGCCAAAGTCCTCTACGTAGCTACGAGACTAGAGGGCAAGGCACTTAGATAGTTCGAACCTACATAGAACGACTACCTCACTAAGGACGACGAGGACGACCGAGATGCCTTTACATAGGCAGTCTTTCGATCCTACGACCGTTTCAAAGAAGAGCTTCGGAAGGTCTTTGGTGACAAAGACAAGAAGATTTACACGTAAGAAAGGCTTACTAATCTCCGATAGACCAAGTTAACAGCCTCCTATACCATATAGTTTAGATAGGACATACTCAAGTCTTAGCTTAACGACAAGGCGTTAATGCAATTATTCTATAACGGCTTAAAGGAAAAGGTCAAAGACAAGCTATATAAGTATAACTAGCCTAAAACTCTAGACGAATATATCATATAGGCTATTAGAATTGACGATTAGCTCTATATATAGGAATAGCAGAAACGAGGTCAAATAAACGGAACTATAGTCAAGGCTAACGACAAGAAAAAGCAAGCGTATATTAGTACCTTGTATAGGACATATCCTAGAGCTATAGATGTAGACGTAGTATAGAAGCAGGATAAGAAGAAGATAGCCAAAGACAAGTCTAACGCTACCTACTATAACTATAGAAAGAAAGGACACTACAGGCGAGAATGTCGAAGCCCGAAGAAAGATTAGAAACCAGTCCCGGGAAAGGAAACTATAGTCATCGACGAAACCAAGGATATCGTCAAAGTAGCAGCCACAAGCTACAAAGATAGGGATAGCGACACAGATAGTCTCGAACATAATAACAATAGTAAAGACAAATAGACGCTATACTCCAAACTAATCATTATAGACCCTGAGACAGGCATTACTAAATAGGATATAGTAGGGGAGTATACGCCACCGATTTCGATTCTCCTAGCCTTGAGGTAGTAGGGTTTTATAGTCACGTAGAGACGGGATAGATCGTAGACGACCGACACCTAAGGAGTCGACCGACCCGGACCGAACATCTTGTTCCTTTAGGAACGGATCGAATAGTACCGTAATGAAGTTTTTCGGCTTAATACGGAGCTACGCGAACAAGATAGACGCCTGACTTGACTTACCTAGTAGAGCGACGAGATAAGGGACGAAATAAGGGAACTCCGACATATTATAGAAACTATTAAAGGGGAATAGCCTATAATGTACGATAGACCTGATAGTTACACTAAGCACTTTAACGATTAGTAACTTAGCTACGACGTATAGAACCTAGAGTACCAGTTTATATACGCGAACCATAGAAAAGACAAACGTATATAGGAAAGCTACTAGAAGAAACATTCCTATCTTAGCATTAGGGCACCTACGGTCTATATATAGTAGGAAGGATTCGGAAAAGAATTCTAATATCTTCTAGGCGACGCCACGTGACTATACCCTCGATATAAGGTATACGTACAAGTGCCCTAGTTCTAGTATATAGTATACGAATACCGATACCACTTCCGCAACAAATTCGAAAACAATCACTAGCCGACCTGATAGGAAAACGGGGACAGAAGTTTACGCCCTATAGAATAGGTCTATGACGCGGGAAACAGAGCGGCCGAATTACTCTAGAAGATCGAAACCCGGAGTCTAGAAGGCATTACGGTAGTTCTAAGATGAGCCTAGCCTAGGCACTACGGAATAGGACGAGACATATAGGACTCATGCTAGAATAACGATTATCTCTATCACGCGGACAAAAAGAAATCGCGGATTCGGGAGCTTTAGACGAAGCTATAGATTATACGACAGAAAGTAGAACGGACCTAATAGTAGGAAGCTACAAGCACTCAATAGCTTACGGAAATAAGCACGATCGACGAAGCCGCTATTAGCCGAATAACTAGAGAGGTTAGCACTGACCTAGGAAACAGGTCAGGGCCCTTCGAGGGGCCCGAAAACCATTAACGCCTATATAGCGGCGAGTAGTAGCGTAGTATAGGAGGAACTAGCACAAGAGACCACTATATCAAGACCTCCCGGTAGAAACATAGGAAATCGCCGCAATCTTTAGACGACGACGGCAAGACAAGCGACTATAGATAACGGTACAATGGAAGCAGCACGAAATACTCGTACTAGTAGACAGTAGAGTAGAGATAAACCTGATTTCGCTAATACTTGTAAATTAGCTACAGATACCCTAGAGAATAAAACGGAAGTATAGCATAGTCAAAGGGCCATTCCCGACGCAATAGGTACGTAGGGAGACCGAACCGATCGACATCACTATAGCAAGGAAGACCATAGCAATCGTATTCAGCATTATAGATATAGGCGACGACAAGGACATAATACTAGGACTACTATGGTATGAAGACTACGACCCGGACATTAGCTAGAAGAATAGTAGCCACCTACAACCCTAAACGGAGTCATATTCGACTAGCGAGATAGGGAACGCGCAAGGATCGCGAATAGACGATGCTCAAGGGAAGGCATATCCTATAGATCCACCGCAAGAGACGGGCAATGGCAGATAGACCACTACAGACTCTAGAAGAAGCGGTATAACGATACCGACATTATAATAGGAGGAATAAGCTAAACTACTAATAGCTGTTCTCTCCGTTAACAAATGCGGAGCACTATAATTAGAGCAATAGGTTGAGACAGGAGAAATCACCAGTATCGCTATAGACGGAACCAAGTTCGTATACTATTAGAAAACCGAGAAACGAGACAAAACTAGGGAAGTACTAAGGGAGTACGAAGGACACCCAGCATTCGAACCCAAGCATCTGGAAGGATTACCAGAACACGGCCTATAGGATTACGAGATCAAGCTTAAGGAAGGAGCACGATTAAAGTTCTTCAAAATCTACTATACAAGCTAGACGTAGAACGAAGAACTCAAGCGATATCTAGAGGAGAACCTTTGAAGAGGATATATCCGCCTGTCGATATCGCTAGCAGGCTACCTAATCCTGTTTATACCTAAGAAAGACGGAAAGCTACGGTTATACGTCGACTATTAGCAACTTAACGAACAGACCGTAAAGAATCGATACCCGTTACCACTGATCTCACAGCTCCAAGATCAGTTAGCAGGAGCCTAATATTTTATACGTCTTGACTTACCATCGGCCTATAACTATATACGGATCAAAGAAGGCGACGAGTAGAAAACGGCCTTTAGGATACCCTATAGCTACTACGAGTACCTCGTCATGCCATTCGGACTTACGAATGCGCTAGCAACGTTCTAAGCCCTAATTGATTAAGCTATCCGACCCTTTCTCGACAAATTTACGGTATATTATCTCGACAATATACTTATCTTCTCTAAGATAATAGACGAACACCGGAAGCACATAAGAGCAGTACTAGACACATTACACACGTACAAGCTATTAGTTAACAAGGAAAAGAGCGAATTCTACATCAGGAAGACGGTGTTTTTAGGATACAAGATATCCCCAGGACAAATTCGGATGGAACCCTCAAAGGTTAAAGCCATCAGAGATTGGCCACAACCAACGTCAGTCACGAAAGTACGAAGTTTCATCAGGTTTACAAACTTCTACCAGATGTTCATTAGGAATTTTGGAGCAATCGTACAACCATTATACAAGCTTACCAAGAAGAACGCTAAGTTCCAATAGAAAGAGCGATATAAGCAAGCATTCACGTAGATTCGTGATACTATCACTAAGAATCTAGTACTAGTACTACCAGACCCCAAGAAACCATTCGAGGTGGAAACGGACGCTTCAGACTACGCCATCGGAGGACAGTTAGGATAATAAGACAAGCAAGGAAAGCTATATCCTATAGCCTTCTTTTCAAAGAAGCTTGACAGACTACGTCTTAACTATCTAATCTATAACAAGGAACTACTTGCGATTGTCAAAGCCTTTAAGGAATAGCGACCATATCTTAGTAGCATAACCAAACCAGTATAAGTGTACACGGATTATAAGAATTTACGGTACTTTACGACGACAAAGGAGCTTAATAGACGACAAATACGGTAGGCAGAATTCCTTATAGAATTTAACTTTGAGATCTACTACAAGAAAGGCAAAGAAAACACACGAGCGGACGCTTTAAGTCGACGAACGGACCACACGGAAGGACGAACAGAAATAACGCCACCATTGTTTAAGGAACGAATAGACGGAACGCTACATCACGAAACGTAGACACCCGTAGAAGATGATCTACTTGACTCGTTCCTAGAATGTTACGTAATCTTTCGAGAAGAAAGGATTAACAAGGCATAATATCAAGTAGCACCTAGACTAGTAGTACCTAGCAAAGTAGAAGAAAAAGATAAGAAACTCTAGTACCGAGGCAAAGCGTACATCTATAATAAAGACTAACAGCTACGAATGATTCGAGAACTCTACGAATCGAAACTCGGAGGATATAAAGGAGTCACGAAGACTATCGTACAAGTCAAGAAACATTACGACTTTCTATAGTTAACAGCACGAGTTAAGGAAGTCGTACGGAGCTATAATATCTACAATCGAAGCAAGACGGCATGACATAAGCTATACAGGCTACTACAGCCACAGCTAACAGCTGGTAAACCATAGAGTTCAGTTATAATAGACTTTATTACGAAACTACTAGAATCTAAGGATATAGCTATAGGAGTGATCTATAATAGCATTCTCATTATAGTAGATTGCCTAACTAAATAGGCATACTTCTTTCCTTATAAGGAGTCCTAGATAGCTAAACAGCTAGCAGACGTGATTTATCGGCAAGTTACATTAGTATACACTTAGCCGTAAGAATAGATCACTAATAAAGACACCAAGTTCGTATCAAAGTTTTAACAAGCGTTAATACAACGATTAGGCGTTAATAGCAAACTATCAATAGCATATTACCCGCAGACTAACAGACAAACGGAACGACTAAACCAAGTTATCGAGCAATACCTCCGTTCCTACATCAACTACTAGCAGGATAACTAGGTCATACTATTGCCAATAGCACAACTCGCTTACAACACAACGCCAACAGAAACGACCAAAGTCACACTGTTCTTTACGAACTACGGATACGAAGCAGACCTTAGGCAAGGACCAAAGGTCATAGTGCCAAGAGCGGCAGTCAAAGTAGAGCAGATACACGCACTACACGAGAAACTCAAAAAGGAACTCGAGTTTATCAGAACCAGAATAAAGAACTACTACAACAAACACAGGCTCGAGGGACCTTACCTAGAGAGGGGAGACAAAGTCTATCTGATCGTACGAAACCTGCGAACCAAACGACCAAGCACGAAGCTAGACTTCAAGAAGGTCAGACCCTTCGTTATCAAAGAACGAATTTCGACATCCAACTACCGACTATCGTTACCGTCATCTATGCGACTACGGACGGATGTTTTTCATATTTCACTTCTCGAACCAGCGCCAAAGAACGCCAAAATCGCCATAAACATCGAAGCGGAAGACAAAGAGGAAGAATAGGACGTCGAAGAAATTCTAGATTCACGTATCATCAATAGGGAACTATAATACCTGGTCAAATGGCTTGATTTTGGACTAGAAGACAATTCATAGGAACCAGTTAAGAACCTAAATTACCCCGAGAAACTTCAGTAGTTCCATTAGAGGAACCCTAACCGACCGAAAGCGATAGACCCGAAACCAACCCGAAATCGGCTAGCAAGGACGGATCCAAAGGAACTTCAGGATACACGGAATCCCAAAGCTATCCGAAATCGGCGGACAAGTAAGACAGGGTCGAAGAAGACGCAGTAACCCCAGGAGCCTCCGCTGCCGCCGCCGCTTCAGCCTCCTCACGTTCCACTCGCTCCAACTCCTCTACACTGTCGATACCCCAAGCAATAGCCCTCATCATCTTCTCAAACCACATCCGTTTCTGTTTCCGAAGACGAAGGACCCGCTCCTCAATAGCCATAAGCTCATCCTCAAGTTTTTGATACTAAGCTATAATAGACCAAAGCTAAGCAGGAGAAACACCAAGAACGTCGCAATTCGAACACTTGTTACAAACGCACTCTACGTATCGAGAAGAATCGCTTTTCGAAACCTCGCACGAACTGAGGCCTTTAGACTCGCACGGCGTACAAGGACGCATCGTTAAAAGATTATCCGAGGAAAGAATCGCGGCTAGAAGATAGTTAGCACGAAGAGTCGACGCAACAGGCTTAGACTTCGGCTTCTTTCTCACACGATCAGTCATCTTAACGACATCACGAAAGGAAGAGAGGAAGGGGATTAAGGAAACACGACCACATACAGAAGGGAGGGGTGTTGGCGCTATTTGAAACGGACCTAAGTCTTTCGAGGACGAAAGACCTGGGGGAGGGGCATCGTGTCACGAATTGGCCGCATAAGGCGACCCGACAAGGCACACGGAACCAATCAGGAACCACAAGACCTAAGGACCAATCAGAAAGTGATCGCAGTGATCGCACTTCGATCAAGGCGAGCACCCGAACAATGATCGAAGGATCGCAGCAGCGATCACACGATCGGAACCTAAGGGGAACACTCAGGAATAAGGGAACCAGACAAGTATATTAGATAGCTAGTCACTCATCCTGGTGGACTCTGGAGTTCACCAGTGATAGCAACCGCCCTTATAATTATAGTACTTCTAATAGCATTGTACTATTATGAGAGACAACTCTGTTGTTGTAAACCTTTTGGCTTTACTGAATCCCTTAGACGACCTGTACACTTGCCCCGCGTCACTTACCTTCGTCTGAACCCTTTTAGAAGAAAGTCTAAGTTGGGTTCGTCATAAAACTAAGAAAGGCAAATATAGGCGCCAAGAGATCGGTATATCTGGTGGTAGGCTAAGAGGCCACTCTTGCCTTAATATAGCAATACCGCTAGCAGTAGTAGGAGAAGCGATAAAATGTTAAGACTAGGCGACTTTGCCATCTGTCTAGAAGGATAGAGATTTCGGAAGACCAATCGGTATAGTCAGAGCTACTTGGAGTTAAGGAACGAGCTTCTAGAGTTATAAGGATACTTAAGGAGAGTTTAGTGGCTATCCTGACCCTAGTTACCTTGGTATTAGCCCTTGGTAATAGGACCATTTCTATCTATATATTGCTACTCTTTAGCGGGCTGGTATAGATCTCTCTTATTATCTTAGGATCTCTAGCTATAGGGGCTAGGGTATTATAGAGTATTTCTTACTAGAAGGGTTAGGAATAGCTTTATTAGGTATACTTAGAAGGGCTAAAGATGGTAGATTAACTCTAGCTTTAGTTGTAACTATAGTAAGAAGACTTAAAAGAAGGAAGGAAGACTTCCTAGATTAGCTATTTAGAGAGTAAAATTACCTTTAAGGAAGTAACCTAAATAGGAAGGTATAATTAAGGATAATAACTATTATAACCTCTCTTCTTATTAGTTTAATAGACTTTGTAACCCGAAATATTACTTCTTATACCTCTTATATCTAGATATACTAAGAACTCCTTAGGGAGAATACTATTAGAATTGCTATAGTTAGCTAAGTTTGGAAACCTTACTTTCGATATAGAAGTTTAGTATTATAGCTAAGTAGATATTATAATAGATAGACTTATTAAAGTCATTTAGATTATATTCCCTTTACCTATAGATAAGGGATTACTTAGACTCTTCTCTAGTTATAATATTACTAAGTACCTAGAGCGCTTTATAAAGGTATATAAGATCTTTAGGGGAGATAATATAGATAAGATCTCCTACTTTAAGTAGTAGTATATAAATAACCTTTAAGAGATTCTAGATTAGTAGCTAGAGGTAAAGAAGAAGGACTAGGCTACGTTTAAGGCTATTATTAAGGAACGCTAGAAGTAGAATAATTCCTAATAGGAGACTTCTACTTAGGAATTAGAGCATCTTTTAGATTCCTAATATACAGATTCGGCTAAGTCTATCTATAACTACCTAGAGTATATTAATATCTTGCTTACTAGAGTGCCTAAGAAGAAGAAAGTAGTCTATTAGTTATTTATAGTTTAGAAGGTATAGGACCGATTCCTACCTACTCTCTAGACTAGTCTTTAGGTTTATAAGAGAGAAGATATATAGGTTAATGATATAGAATAGGAAGAGTTCTATAACTTTATATAAAAGTACCTATATAAGGGTATTAACGCTAGGTTAGTCTATTATAAACTAGATCTAAAGGGTAGAGAGGTAAAGCTATAGGTAAGCTTACCTATTAAGAAGGGCTTAACTACTCCCTAGACTTAGGAAAGTTCTTTAGCGTTATCTATCTAGAGGGATAATATATTTGATAAGATTATTAATAGGCTTATAGATATACTATATAAGCTTCGGATTAATAGAGGGAAAGTTGGCCAAAGGGGCTCTAATAGAGCTAGGTATACCCGTAACTAGATAGGCGACCTAAGTGACGATAAGGTCAAGGAAATCCGGACCTTCTTATCTACCGTATAAGAGTCTTAGTAAAGAAAGAAGAGCAGGTATTAGCTAGGTCTAACCTCTATAAGTCCTTAAGGGTACTATTACTATAATAACTAGATATACTTTGCCTATAGCTATCCTATCCTTGTAGAGGATATCTATAACGGGCTTGTCTACCGGCTCGGTTTTAAGTAGATATTAGGGAAGAGAGACCTAAGTCTCCCTAAGAGCTAGAAAGTTAAAATCCTTAGAGAAGATATAGTTACTACGGCTAATTAAGGAACTTAGTAGTATATTATCTATACTTATACATCTCTTTGGCTAGACCTTCCTAGCTAGGAGCTATACTAGAGGTTTATAGAGGCTTACTAGAAGGAACGTAATTAGGAGTACTATCCGGATTTAAACTTTATTATAGATACTACCTTCCTCTAATAAGCAAAGGGCCTATAGTTACTAAAAGTGGTTAGGATATCTCTTAACCGCCTTACTAACTCTAAGCAATCCTCTTTAGAGTCTATTTATAACTATATTAAGGCTAGAGAAATTAATTTCTAGATAGATCGCAAGTAAGGAGGACAGACACTTATCTAGTAGGTAAAGTAAATAGTATCTTAGAAGGATACCCCTAGTTTCTCTATAGACTATAAAGAGTTATTGGCGAGTATGTCTCCTTCTAACTAGACAGTAACGTAGATATTTAGTACTATCAAGGTAGAAATAGACGGTAAAGATATATCTGATGGTAAAGGGGAGGCTATAATAATAGTCTAGGAAGCACCGCCCGCGAAGCGGCTTTTTGTAGAAATAGAGGACAAACCTACATAAGACGCTATCCGACCAAAGGAAGGGAGTAAGTATAAGACTATCCTAATAGCAAAGAGGAATTTAAGAGCGCTACTATCAGAAGGGCTACCGAAGTCTGACCCTATTAGCCAAGGGGGTATACTAACTACTAAGAGGGCAAATTAACCTACAAGTAGGGATACTACCCCTCTAGTTAGATAGAAACAAGCTATCTAGTTTAAGGAAAAAGCGAAATCGAACTAGGAGAATATAGCTAATAATATAGTAATACTAGTTAACAAAGCTCTATAAGCTAAGACCCTTACTATCGATAAGGTACTTAGAGTCTCTCTAGCATTTAGAAATGCCTTGATCGCTTTTCTAAAACAAGATTATAAGAATCCGTAGGAGGTTATTAAGTATAAGGGCTCGGCCGTCCCTTACCTGGATAGTCTGATGGTAGCGAAGCTAGCAAGGAACGAGTGTCACGGAAATATGCATGCAGATGCCGCCTGGGCCACCGACACAAACGGGCCAATCAAGCCGAAGAATGATGGACCAATCAGGACAGGATCACACTTGGCAAGAAACGATCCCAGCAGAGGATCACTGGCTCACGACGTGAGCCAGGTGAGCCAGTACGGAGGATCACCACGACCGCTAGTGATCCCAGGATTATATATACATGTAGATAGTCACTCGTTATGGTGGACTCTGGGAGTTCACCAGTGATAGCAATCATAACCACAGTACTCATACCAAGCATCGCTGACTACTGTGCGAGACAACTCTAGTGTTGTTGTGAACCCTTTGGCTTCACCGAATCCCTCAG
>NW_027192588.1:482782-517529 GCF_042370625.1 Thermothelomyces heterothallicus | reverse complement strand
GTTGTTTCGAGATACTTCGGTTGGAACCACGGTATGGAAGATCACGGAGATAGAAGTTAACTATAGCTACGTAATGGAGTTCAAAGAGCAATTTAAAATGGCTAAGCAGAATTGCTTGATTTATTAAGTTGTTAGATAGAAGAACTGGCCTAGTTAGGCATCGTCAGGTATCAACGTGCGAAGCAAATGTGGTTTCTGTTATTTAGAGCAGGTATTATGATTGGGTATAGGGTAGGTAGGGCAGGTGCTGGCCAAATGCGGTTTCTGTTGTTGAAAGTGTTATGATTGGGTGCAGGGTAGGTGGGGCAGGTGCTGGCCAAATGCGGTTTCTGTTGTTGAAAGTGTTATGATTGGGTGCAGGGTAGGTGGGGCTAGTCTAAGCCAAATCGGGTTTTTGTTGTAAAAAGTGTTCTGATTGGGTGTAGGGCAGGTGGGGCTAGTCTAAGCCAAATCGGGTTTTTGTTGTAAAAAGTGTTCTGATTGGGTGCATGGTAGGTTGGTGGGGCAAGATGACAAGAGATCGACTTTGGAAAAAAAACATTGAATATATTTTAAAAATATATAACTAATTAACGAAAATAGATATAAAGAAACGGAAAGCTGTTCTAGATAGGCCGAGGTCTAGTCTATTAGAATATGAATTTACATATAGCATTTTATATAATATTAGCCTAACCCTAAGCCTATATATAGTTAGGGAAATAGAAAAGATACCTAGCTATTAGTATATCTCCCTATAAGCTACTATATGGTTTTAAACTAGCTAGGCTACTAGAAGTGCTAATAGTGCTATTATTAAAAACGATATAAAATATCCTAGTCCTATATAAATATCTATACTAAGATGTTTAGATAGTAATAGACTTTATAGTAGCTAGAGCTAAATATAGATATAATACTAACTACTATAATATTAAATTTAAGCCTAATGACTAAGTATATCTATACCTCTATTATAGTTACTACTTACCTAGATGGCCGTAGTATAAACTATCCTAGTAATATACAGGTCTATTTAAAATCGTTAAATGTATTAGCTACTTAGTGTACTATCTTTAATTACTAATAAATATAGATATCTATCCTATAATATTAGTAATATACTTATTACCTACTCCTCCTAACTCTAACCTATATAACGATACTATACTGCCTCCTAACCCTATTAAAGATAGCTATACCGATAGTAATTTAAAATCTAAACACAAGTACAAACTTAGGTATATCTAGAACTATAAGCTTATATATAGTAAGTATAAGTATCTAGTCAAATAGAAAGGACTTAGCTATAAATATAATATCTAGAAGACCGATTTCTAGCTATACTATATATATAAGTTAATTAACGAATACTAAGCACGTTAAGGAGGTCAACCTACTATAGCTTAAGTGATGTAAGGCAAACGCCTATATAGATACCTTTATGAAAAGGTATCGTCAAATAGAAAGGACTTAATTCTAGTCCTAAGCCTAGTTATAGATAGCTAATAGGAAGATATATAAGACACTATAATAATAGGATAATATTACTACTTTCTATTATAATATTACTATAGAAAGATAGCGCATTTAAGAGCTATTTAGAGCCGTAGTATAGGTATTACGTTTTTCCTTCTAGGCAGGGGACTTAATATAATACGTTGTCTATAGACACGTCTATCATGTAAGGTTAGATAAGATAAGCCCTGTGGATCTAGCAAACGGGCTGGCAAACGGAGGGTTCTTTCTTCCTATCCTCTACTTATATAGAGCTATCGGGCTAGCAAACGTAGGAAGGAGATCTTCTATCTATTGGAACCATCTTCTATCAGGGGCCTTTTTACACGTTCAGTCTATCTATCTAACTGTATATAGCTATATGTTGGTGTGGCCTGTAAAACTGGTGTAGCATGTGTCTGTGTACGTGTATGTGGGGGGAAGACAAGGCGGGACCAACACTTGTGCTTAGGACGGTGTAAGATGCGGGGTAGGTCTCAAGACCGTTGGCTTGTCCAGTCACATCTCCAGTCAGCAGCATCGCGGGCCTCACCGCAGATGTTGGCTGTGATGACCAGTGTGAAGTAGACACGTACTTTTCAAGGTTCTGTGCTGTGTGGTTTGTCAAGCAAAGCTAGAATAGTCGTTGTCGTCCTATATTTAAACGTGGCGTATTGTAGTGCAGAATGTGCACATTTGCTAGTTATATGTATAAAGGACCGCATTTGCGTATGATAGCTGGATGATAACCCTTTCAACTTCCTTCCAACTCTTCTACAGAACTAACCCGTACAGAGCACGACGGTACGGAGGGTTATCTTTTCGTGTTAGCGCTCTCAAGTCTTTTAGTCAAACAATCCCAACCTTTGCCCTGAGAGCCCAATTTTCCGTATACCTTAAGTATCTGAGGTATTCTTCACACTTGGCTTCGCCAGCAAGACGAAAGTACCTATAACGATGGAGGTTTTTCTTCGAAATCTACCCGTTCATCTGGCAGACCGGGGTCTAGAAAAGCAACTTCAACCGTTAATGGAACAGCTATCCATCAAGGAGTACTTGGTTGAGAAACAAAGGAAAACAACGACGGGGCGCATCACGTTTCGCCGCGAGGCCGAGGGTGCGGAATTCTTGAGGCATTATGGAGAAGAACCAATCCATCCGACTCGCTCTCAGGCCTTTCAGCTGCGCAAGCCCAAACACCCACCGACGCAAGCCCGTCTGGAGCTGATGGGTCGGAAAGTCTATTGCAAACCCAGTGACAGGAAGCCCGATGAAATCGTACTTAAGACCATCGAACATGAAGCCAGCCAGCGCACCTACGATGAGGCGGACGCGGAGAAGCCGACCAAGACGCTCCAGGCCACCGAGTTGAGTTGTGGCCACCACGCCTTTACCCACGGGAGGCTGACATTCAACGCCGAATGGACTGTTACTGAGCCTTGTCATGTCAAGTTTGCTCGGAGATGCCTCATCATTACCCTGACCAGATGCAAAATCCAGCTGCGAATTTTGTACCAGAGCATCGTCGAGCTTCTCTGGCGTCAGAACGGTAGCGCCACAGTCATTCTCTATTGGGCACCGACCATCTTGGAACTGGAACACACGGGCTATGAGTTGATTTCCAGTTTCTTGCACAATCGAAAGTCGGCACCCTCACGTCAAAGGCTCGATGCTATCGACCGCGACCACGCCCGCATATCTCCCTACTGCTTAGTTTATCACTTCCTTGTGCCTGTCCCCATTACCGGACACGTCATGAACGACTTTGAGGTAGAGATGCTGAGGCTCACTCGCGAGGAGCTCTTTCCAGTCACCCGCTACGAGTTCGGTTTCCAACAAGCAGCCGAGTTGCCATTTGCGGACGCGGCGGCACGCCTGCAGAACCAGCTCGACCAGCACCATCGCGCCAACTCATTACCATTTGACCTGCTGTTTCTCCTCCAGGCCCTCATGACAAACGGGTACCTTCATCCGACTACCATCTCTGCCCTGGCTCAAAGGTTAATCCAGCGCTTCGAGGCGGCCAGGAAGACAGGGGGCCCGCCTCCCGTCTCTGTCGATGCTTTCAAAAAGCTCTTTGACTGGATCGACTACCCGAGTCCCTACGGAAACCCGGACATGTTTGAAGTGGACGGTATTATGGCATACCTAGAAGAGTCTGAGTCCCTCGTTCGGGAGGGCGCTTCCCCAAGAGCAAGGATATTCGAGGAAACCCAGGACAGGACTCGCATCTTTAGAGTGGTTGTCACGCCGACCAGCGTCCTGCTTCACGGCCCAGAGCTTGAACCTATGAACCGTGTCCTCCGAAAGTTTCCGAACCACTCATACTTCATCAGGGCGCAGTTCTGTGACGAGGCTGGTAATGACCTCTTTTTCAATTCCAAGGTCTCGCTCGACCGCATTTACAATCGATTCAAATCCATCCTGTCAGATGGCATACAGATTGCGGGCAGAGTCTATAAGCTCCTGGGTTTCTCTCACTCGTCTCTCCGTGCCCACTCAGCATGGTTATCTGCACCCTTCTTTCATCAAAACCAGCGCCACGGTCCTGACTTCATCATCGAGACTCTTGGCGACTTTAACGACATCAGGTCGCCAGCCCGACGAGCTGCCCGCATTGGCCAAGCCTTTTCAGAGACGCCTTGGGCCCTTGACCTGGACGAGTATGGGATTCAGGTCTCGAGAATCCCCGACGTTGAGCGGAACGGGCGCGTCTTCAGCGATGGGATCGGGACGATTTCTCATGATGCCCTCAGTGCCGTATACAAAGTTATTCCCAAGTCCAAGGGGTTCCCGACTTGCCTCCAGATTCGCTGGGCCGGAGCCAAGGGAATGTTGGCTCTGGATCCGCTCTTGGAGGGTCGCCGGATATGCATCCGCGACTCCATGATCAAGTTTGCGAGCAACGACAAGCAGCTCGAAATCTGCGACATGGCGTCCAGACCTATGCCCATGGTCCTGAATCGTCAGCTCATCAAGATTCTCGAAGACATGAAGGCGCCCGACGAGTGGTTTCTGAACCTCCAGAGCACCGAGCTTCAGAGATTGCGAGGCATTTCTGCCTCGGTGTACAACACGGCCAGCTTCATCAGGATGCAGAAGGTTGCCGAGAGCATTAGACTACACGATTTCCTCCGCCAGACGGAGGCCATGGGCGTCGACTACAGACAAGATAGCTTTCTTCGCGGCGCTGTCGAGATCATCTTGCTCCGCGAGCTTCGCTTGCTCAAGCACAAGTCCCGTATCCCTGTCCGCGAAGGAATAACCCTTTTTGGAGTCATGGATGAAACAGGGTTTCTCAAAGAAGGACAAGTATACGTGACGTTCGACACGGAAGAGGGCCGCTACGCTCAGCCCCCGGAACCCGGACCCCTCCTGGTTACCCGCTCGCCCGCGTTGCACCCGGGAGACGTTCAGATTGCCTACAACACGATCCCGCCAGAGGGCCATCCCTTGACCCAGCTCCGCAACTGCCTCGTCTTTAGCAAGTGGGGCTCCCGAGACCTCCCTAGCCAGCTCTCTGGCGGCGATTTGGATGGCGATGTGTTCCACGTGATTTGGGACCCCGAAGTGGTCGGCGCCTTGACGACCTATCAGCCTGCTGACTATGGGCGAACCACACCCCCGGAGCTCAACAGGCCTGTTACCTTGGCGGACATAGCGGCCTTTTTCGTCGACTTCATGAAGACTGACCAGCTTGGGGTGATTGCTATCCGTCACATGATCCTAGCTGATCAGAAGGAAGATGGTACACGGGACCAGAATTGTATCGCGCTTGCCGAACTACACTCTTCGGCCGTTGACTTCTCTAAAACAGGTCAAGCAGTCGACCTATCTAGGGCACCTCGGGTCCGAAAGTGGAGGCCAGACTTCCTCGCCCCAGGACCGTCGATCACGGTACATGACAAGTCAAACATTTCTCTTGACGATCACGTCGTACAGGAGGACAGTGACAGCGAGGACGAGGAGGGACAGCCTCGGTACGGATACTACAAATCGGAAAGGATCATTGGACAACTCTACAGGGCAGTCGACGAACGAAAAATTTGGTCCAAGGACATCAAGATGATCATCAAGGCCAGGGGCCCGTCTTTCTGGGATGAGATGCTCGCGGCTCTCAAGCAACGGGTGAGCGAGATAGGGCCCGTCGAATGGCGGCATAGGTCGAATCAGGCACTGGGAATTCTTCACGCGTACGTCAGAGATTCCGTCGTTATAATTGTACTTGAATATAATACCTAACCTCTTCGCAGCTACGAAGACGCCATTCACGGGGTCATGGTCGACTTAGCAGACCAACCACACCAGCCCTTGACGGAACTGGAAGTCTTCGTCGGTTATATCATCAACAAGCGTGGCGTCCAAACTCCCCGACAGCGCGATCGGTCTGTCAAGCTCAAGGACGAGTTCGAACACATTGCAACGTGGATCACCCACGAAATGCGCAACCCGCCTTCAGTCAGGGGCTATACTAGTGAGTTGGATGCGCTTGAACTCTGTCTCGCTTGTCTCTGTATTGGCTGCGAAAAGAGATCTCGGGATACGCGCCCCAGACCTCGCAGTTCCGCTCGGAACCTCGAGAGCTTCAAAGTCGTAGCAGCCGCGACACTGATACAAGAGCTGAGCGCTCTCCAAAAACGGAGAGGCATCAAGGAATATCTCCATGATGGCGGCGAGATTTTGGCAGCGAGATTTCAGCAGGCGGTAGACTTAACAAGAGTATAATACTGTCAAGGCGGTAGTTCATCAAAGAGGATTGAACCTAAAAGAAAACCCTAAGACCAAAACAAGAGCACGTATCCTGTATGATCCTAAATTACCCTACTGTTTTTCTTGCCTGCCAGAACATCCTACACTCTCTATCCTAATTCCTCTCTCTAAAACTGAAATATCATTGAGTTTTAACAAATTGCTAAATTTCAAACTACAAATCTGCTCTTGACATTTCCTAGTTGATTTTCCTATTAACTCTCAATTTCTACCTATTAACCCTAACTACTTTAGAGATCCGTAAACCTATTCTTCTCTTCTCTTACATTCTTAACCTCGAAACATCCTACCTTCTTCACCTTTATATTTATTTCTCTCAGCAAAAACACCGTTCTTATTCGAATCTGCTCTACTATTTTCCAGCCTTGCCCTCACTCTGATAACTATCCTCCCTCCGTTTTCTATATGATTTGCTAATTCTCGATCTGTCAAACTTCCTTGCCATAAAACTTTTTTACCTTTTTATAATAATAACTCTATTCCCATTTCTCTATTGCCTAATGAACCCTGCCGCCCTTACCCGACATTTTTTTCTATAGCCCTAATTAATGATACCTCTCGGGTTTTCCTCCTTTTTCAAGGCTTCTAGTAATCCCTTCTCTAAATCCATCACTCCGAACATTGTTTAACTCTTCCTCTTCATTTCCTTCTATCTTGTAAGTATAATCCATATACAAGTTTACTCTAATTAAGCCAAATATTCAACGAGATGACTTGGAGGGGGGAACCCTCTCTCGTGTACACAGTAATCTCCGGTGGCAGATCTTGCCTCCGAACCACACATCAAGGCTCCACATACAGCCCATAAAAACAAATCAACCATTCATAACTCGCCTGTCCCCGCACTCTTACCGGACAAGGTCGGGGATCCACCCCTGGGCCTGCACGTCGGATCCTCCAAGCGGGTCGGCATGCTTTCTTTGGCTGAATTGACCCAACATGTCCCATCAGGGGTCAATTGGTATTGCGGGGCCCCGCTCCCTTATGTGATGACCATCTCAAGCCTCCCCCCTCCTACCACATCTCACCTTTCTTGTTTTGCCTTCCAGACCTCTTATTAGATATTCTTCACCACGAGAAAAGACCTTCCGTTTGCTCGCCCGCCATGCCGCCGTTCCGCGCCGAACATATGGGCTCCCTCCTACGGCCTCAAAAGCTACTAGAGGTTCGTGCAGCCATCCGTGAAAAGGGTTTAAACCCAGATGAGGCCGGCCTACCTGCTATCGAAGAGGAGGCTGTAGCAAATATAGTGAAGCTACAGCAGGAGTTAGGCTTTAAGGCGGTGACTAGTGGCGAGTACCCTCGTACCCGTTTTTGGGGGCTTATGTGGCACGAGTTTGAGGGTACCGTCCGACTTGAAGACGCCAACGAAGAACTATTTAGACTTTACCATCCCGATGTCTGTTCGCTTGTTTCAGTCTCGCGAAAGGTTATGCCAGGAGAGTCGGTCATCACCGGGTCGAAGCTGAGACATAATCCCGAGAAGTCGCGGTCCAACCTCCACGAGCTTCGTCTTGTGCAAAAGTTTGTGCCGCAGAGCGAGTGGGCAAATATCAAGCTCACCATGATCACGCCAGCCTGGTTTCACATGCGTTACAAGCAAGGCCGGGCTTATACCAAGGAAGCATACGCGAACGACGCCGAGTACTTCAAGGACGTGGCCAAGGTCTACCAGGCCGAGCTGGATCAGCTCTACAAGGCAGGGCTACGTAACGTTCAGTTTGACGATCCTGGTCTGGCATGTAAGTGTTCCTGGTCCCTGTTACAGTCTGGGGAATGAGGCCCCCCTCCCCCCCCTTTTTTTTTTTTGGCATTTCGGCATCTGACCGAGACTCCCTAGACTTTTGTTCCGACAAGTTCCGGCAAGGGTGGGCTGAGGACCCGGACAACATTGGGACCGTCGACGACCTCCTGGACGCTTACATCGAGCTATACAATGACTGTGTCAGCAAGCTGCCGGCCGACTTCCACACGGGGGTGCACCTCTGTCGCGGAAACTTCATAGGAGGGAAGTTTTTCGCCGAGGGAGGCTACGACGTGATCGCGCAGAAGCTCTTCCAGAAGCTCAAAGTCAACACCTTCTACCTAGAGTACGACACAGAGCGGGCCGGCGGTTTCGAGCCGCTCAAGTTCCTCCCCAAGGACAAGAATGTTGTGATCGGGGCCATCTCTACCAAGGTCCGGGAGCTAGAAGACAAGGAAGAAGTAAAGAGACGCATCTACCAAGCGGCGGATTTCGTCGCAGAGGGCAGTAACCAGACCCGCGAGGAGGCTCTCAAGCGTATTTCTGTCAGCCCGCAGTGCGGGTTCAGCACCCACGAGAGTGGCTACCCGCTTACCGAGGAGGACGAGAAGAAGAAGCTAGCGCTCGTCCGGCAGATCGCTGACGAGATCTGGGGCGAGCCGTAAATTGACTGAAACGAGACAGCACAGTCTTGAAGACAGGATTCCGGAGTTCAGAGAGCCATACAAGAGTGTTAGCATGGATGTATCAACTATGGCTTCAACAGCTACAGCAAGCAGGACTGGACAGGAGTTGAAAAGGGGTCGGCGGGTTATACCTACATCTGGACATCAACTTCCAAGAGGGGATGAATCAGGTGGGCGTGCATATTCCGGGAGCGGGACGGTCTTCGAGAGCGTGCTCGATGGGTTGGGACGAATTGCAGCACGATGGTATTCGTTTTAGTTCTTCTCAGGGTTCAGAGGCTCTGTCACGATGCTGGAAGGTGACTTCTCAAACAGCGTATTTACTCTCGTGCATGCGCATTAGTAGGTACTTGATGATTGTGAGGTTTGCTGCGCTTCTCCACAAGTTCCGGCCCTAGTCCAGTGCAACAAACAGCCAAGCCACCAATGGCGGAAAAACGCTTTGCCTGTCGAGCATGGCAGCCGGAGCAAGAGCCGGGCTCCACTGCCTGTCGCGACGTCACGCTCAGCCCCGAGCCGAGCCGCTGCCGGCTTGTCCTTCATACCTAGTTCCATCTCGCATTCACGTCGAGTTGGGCCTCGTAGTTTCTTACCTTTGCAACTTCCATAATCCTATTTCTCTACCTGGCCGTGTGCTTTACTGACGCGGACTCTTCTGCTGTGCTATCTCCCGATCAAACATTCTATATTCATCGTCACTCGAGGTACTGCTCTGTTTCCCTCCACTCTCCCCCTTGCAACTTGAACCATGACGGGCAACGGACCGGGCATGCTCTACGTTACCATGCAGCCCCGCGAGGGGCTGTCGCTGGACCAGTTCCATGAGTGGTACAACAACGAGCATGGCCCGACACGCCTGCGCCTCCCGCACATCTTCACCAACGGTCTGCGGTATCGCGCCACCGACGGCCAGCAGCCGCAATTCCTGGCCGTTTACGACGTGACATCGATGGCGCACCTCGAGACACCCATCTACACGGATTTGCGCGCAAACCGGTCTCAGCGCGAGGCAGCCACCATTGGCCAGGTCGATGTCGACCGCAAGTTCTTGGACCTCGTGGCCACGCAGCAGAGCCCCTTGTTTACGCCCATCGAGCAGCTAACTGACGACGAAGCAGAGGGGCTCGTGCTGGTCTCGGTCGAGGTCTCGCTCAGGCCGGGCGTCGAGGGCGCCGAGGCCGCCGTCACCCGGTGGTACCAAGAGGAACACATTCCCATGCTCTCCAAGATCCCAGGATGGTTGCGCAGCCGGGTGTTTCGCACCCCTTCGGTCATCGAGGGTCCGCCGGGCGAAGTCAGGATTGCCACACTGCACGAGTACGCCAAGGAGAACGGCCTTGGCGGCCCCGAGCACAAGGCGGCCATGAGCACCGCTTGGCGCGAACAAGTCTTCACCCACTACATTGCCCACAAGGCCCGCCGCACCTATGAGTTGTTTTACGTCTTTGGCCCCGCGCCGAGAGAGCTTCATGCCCTTTCGCGGCTGCCGCCGACCGCCGCCTTCGCGACCGCGGACGGCAAGATCTCGACGACGCCCGGCGAGAAGGACGCGGCCATCGACGCCTTCGTCACGACGACGGACGGCCTGACCATTCCCTACCGGCTAGAAGGCAATCCCTCACCACAGGCGCAGACAGTGGCCTTCTCCAACTCGCTGCTCACATCGATGCACATGTGGGACCCCTTGGTCGCCATCCTCAAGGCAGCGCGCCCCGACCTACGCATTCTTCGCTACGATACCCGCGGCCGGCACGACGTGCCCTCCCCGCCAGTTCCCGCCAACCTCGACATGCTGAGCGACGACCTGGCCGCGCTTCTCCGGGCGCTCCGCATCCCCAAACTGCACGCTCTCATCGGCGTCTCGATGGGCGGTGCGACCACGCTCAAGTTCGCGCTCAAGTACCCGGCTCTCCTGGACAGGTTCATCGCGTGCGACTTCAACATTGCCTCCAGCGACAAGAACACGACCGCCTGGAAGGAGCGTATTGCCGTGGCCGAGGGTCCCGACGGCGGGATCCGGAAGTTGGCCGGTCAAACGGTCGAGCGTTGGTTCCACCAGCACACCATGACGGCCAAGAAGGACGTCGCCAACTGGATGACGGATATGGTTGCTGCCAACAGCGTCCAGGGATTCCGGTATTCTTGCCAGGCATTGTGGGATTATGACCTACGCGAGGAGATGAGAGGGGCCAGAGTTCCGGGCCTCTTGGTTGTCGGTGAAGGAGACGGCAAGGGGGCGCTGGTAAAGGCCATGGAAGGGTTCAAGGACTTGCTTGGGCCTTCCGGGGCGGAGCTGAAGATTGTTCCCCAAGCAGGGCATCTTCCCATGTCGGAATCGCCCAGCGAGTTTTGGAACGAGATTGCTGGTTTCCTCTAATAATGAAGCTTCGGCAAATCATCAGCTAATTAATCAAAAAAGGCACATGCAAATGGGTTGTTGTTAGCCCTAAATAGCACTCCCTCCTTGCGTCTCTGGGCTTGGCTACATCGATTCGTGTCGCTGGTTTCCGCCTCGCTTTAATTATGTCTTCAAACAGAAGGCTTCTCACTGAACAAGGCCTGCTTGTCTTCATCATGCACCGGTGGCGCAACCGCAATCTCTCCGCGCATAATCTCAATTGCCGATATCAGGGGCAAGAGGAGCATGAGGAGAGACAATAGCTGGCCGAAACTCCACTGCTTCTCGCCTTCGTCCTCGAGCTTCACGTCCGGGTTGCCAAATGCCTGCGAAAGGAGGTAGGCACGGACAGTAGCCCCTGGAGCGGCAGAGTGCCCGTAATTAGCAGCGCAGTAGAGTGATTAGCTCCATGTCTAATTAATTATATCGGCTAATTAAACGGTATTTAATGGAAACCTGACATACCGATGGCGATGCCCAACATCAAAATCAGGCCAACAACCTGGACGGCTTGGTAGAACCGCTGCCTCCGGCTTTGTAAGTACCACGTGGCCAAACCAAAGACGACACAGTTCCCCACGATGGTGACGATGGTGCCGACGTAATCGAGCCCGCCGACGTTGGAAGAAGTTGACTCAACCTTCCAAACGCAGCCGATGGGCAGCGTGTCTGGAAGCCCTTTGACTTTGCTCTGCAGTACATAGACTCCGTATACGCAGGAGAGAGCCAGGTTCGCAAACATCAGGACCTGCCTCATCCACCTCAATACCCAGTCCCGTTTGAAGTCCTGGACCAGCGCAAGAAGTGCCGCGTTATGTGTCGCCATGGAGAGCAGTGCCAGCATCCAGATGAGGAAGAAGTGATAGGGCACTAACGAGTCAGACTTGACGAGTCCAATACTCTGCAGACCGATTCCGACCATGATCTGCTGGTCGGAGTACCCGTTGAGGAGCTTTCGGCGAATCACCGACTGGTTCTGGTCCCGTTGTGTTTTGAATCGAGATGCGTGCCAAGTCAAGCTCTGTAACACTAGGCTGGCCGATATGCACAATGCCAAACCTGCTGTAATAGTCGAGGCAAGAAGAACCTAAGGAAGTTCCATCATCGTTAGCATTGTCCTAGCTCAACAGTTGGGAAGATATACGCCTGCTCCTGCGATGCCAGCATCGCTTGGCACCGTATCGGGGATGATGCTGCATTTTCCCTGCCCCGCCATTTCAACGAGGTAACTGCACGAAAGACGAAAGAATGAGGATCGCAACTTAGAAACGAGAGGGAAAAACAAGAAGACTGGAGCGATGTAAAGATAGCCGAGAAACAGTTCCTTGGTGCATCTGGTTTCTTGTAGTACAACAATCTATAGATCCATAGGTGATGGGCATAAACATATTCCTGCTGTTTGACTTCCATTCCTGTCATGGCGCGTTCTGAAACATGGGCGCCTAGATGAACGTTGCAAGGGGAGCCAACCAGAGCTGGCCGGGAAGATGACTGGATAAGGTGTACCGGGGCTGCCACGCTAATGGGGCTGTGTCCGGGCATGAAAACCAACCACAGAGATCCTTACTAGTGATACCCTAGGCAATCCAATACATTCCTAGCTTTACAGGTCCTTTCTTTGGCTTTTACCTTTTTGACCACCTAGTCCTGCCGGGTGCGGAAAGGGTGCCCATGTTGATACAAAGACAATCGTTAAACGAATCTTTAGGAAAGAATTTGCATATGTTCCGCATCACTAGACTTGTGAGAACAATGAGTTCTTTGAAGATCCATCGTGTAATTGGTTCCACAAGAATTGGCATCAAACGGACGTCGGATGCCCGATCGCTATTTCTCAAAGGGCGTCCATCTGAACAAGCCATGCCCTTCCACCCTATTCATGAGTCACTACGGAGTAGAATCTGTCTATACGCGCAGTTCTCGACCATAGGTTGACCCTCGAAATCAATACTTGTGGTATCTTCGCCTCTTGGCGGGTGTAGCAAGGGTGAAGTCGACGCACGACTCATACGTTTGCCCTTGACCGAACCAATACCACTGGATAACCTGGAAATAATGGCAACGAATTAGTTCAGCTGATTTCAACCCTCTCCAACCCGTCAGGAAAGAGATAAACTGCCAGTAAAGGAGGTACTTACACAGGCACTAGCCTTGGTGCACTTGTGACCCAGGTCGGGCAGCTTGACGCTGAATTTTGTTTGGTCTTTAGGGGGGTTGGCAGAGCCAGCATAACCCTCCGGCCAGGTAATCAATGGTTCACCGATGACACTGTTGCTAGAGGTGTCGACGATCGAGACATTGGCATATCCCTCGTGCGGGATCCGGATCCAAACCTCCATGTCGACAGCCTGGCCGACAGTGTAGTTCTGCACATTAGCAACGTTGTCGGCAAACTGATAGCCCTTGCAAAGCCAGAGGTTGCACTTTTCGGGGTCATATGGGGGCTTTAGGCCGTCTGGGTTGGCTCGAAGCAAGGCCTCGGGGTACGAGGTATTGTCGGCTCGGTAGAAGTCGGCCATAGTCTTACCGCATGCTGCCTCGGTCGCTTCCCCCGGTGATCGTGTTGCTGGCTTTGTGACGATACCATGCGCTGAGGCCTTGGCAGCAAGCCCGGCAAAAGCGAACAAAGAGACAAACCCGGAATGCATGCTGATTAGGAGACGTCTGTCCGTGTGGCGAAGGGTTTGGGTATACGGACGCGAAAGACTCGCTGTACAGAATCAGGTCACTGGTTCATGCCACCTCGACTGGCTCCGCTATCTTCTTAAATATGTCCTATTATCCCATGTTTTGTTTCACGCCTGCCTTGACCTTGCGCGTCTGCAAGACGGCAAGGCCTGTAAAGTGAAAGAGGTCTTGATAGACAGACCTTGTTTTGCCGAAACATTCCGTTCCCAAAAGGGAATTGCGAGTCAAAGCGGCCAATGGCACGTCAAAGGGGTGAATGAGATTGATGACGGATCTTCGGCAAACCTACGACCCAAATTTTCTTGCCAGTCACAAGAGAGGGAGCGACAGAGCAGCCGGTAGGGAGAGATTGCGGAGGGTAGGACATACCGAGGCCCCGAGTAATTAGTGCGTGCTGAACGCAGGATGCCTACATATGGACAAGCATCGGCTACCCTTTGTTTCCGACAACTTCTTATTCGACGATGCTTGGGTGGCGAGGTCGGTGAAATTGAGAAAAGAAAAAGATGTGTAATTAGCTCTCCCCATTGCGCTTAAAAAAGAAATTTTAAAAAAATAAAATAAAAAGGAAAGAAAGAAAGAAAACGAAAAAAAAAAACTGTCAAATTATTTAGGCTGTTTCAGAGCGCTAATTATATAATTACATACATCCGCATCGTAACATATTCTAATTAGTACATCTTTCTGTTAGGTTTCTAATTCTCTAATTATATCGGTGCCTGTAATCAAACGGTTTGATGAAGGTCTGGTTGTAGTATTCAAAATAGTTCAAAAGATCGATGTCCTCTTCCTACGTTTGCTGGCCCTGTGGTTCTGTATAAGAAGAGGATGGGCACAAAGAACCCACCGTTTGCAGACTCCACAGGGCATATCTTATCTATCCTTACATGATGGACGCGTCCGTAGACACACGTATTGCATCACGGTTGTTCTACTAGAAAACCTCCCAACCAGCTCGTCAAAGTTGGAAGTCTGAGCACTCTTCAATGAGCGCCAGACCTTTACTATCGGAATAGCGATTCGACAATAATGAGGTACGGATTACACAGAGGAAGGTGAAGGCACGTGTAGGGCCCGCGAGTTTATTATGCTTATAATTGCGGAATCATACGTGTAGTGCCTTTAATATTAGACTCTACAGAGCATAGGAACCTCGAGTAATTATTGTTAGTATTCTTTAACTTTTCCCTCCTACTTCAAATTAGGTTGGACGGTTCGAGATCAAGCGAACAGGCGTCCTTTTATAGGATTTAGATAATTACCTGCCCTAGTTAATAATATTTAATGTCGTCATCTAACGTTGCTAACTATTCTACAATGTGTTGCTAGCTCAATCTTGGCATGCTAATTTCTTCTATTAGGTATTTAACTCTGTTATTCAAGCCATATTGATGTTTCCCTATGCCTTGTCGTTCCCTTTACTTCGTATTATTACGATACGTTGCGTGCGGGTAGATTCGCCAAGCGAGGAGCGCCGTTGCTTGACACCCTTTAGGAAAACAAGGCTTCTGGCGACCTAGGGTTGGCACCTTCAGGGGCCATGTCTACGTTCGGACTCTGCTATAAATTAAGCAACCAAACGAATATCTGTGGCAGGTCTGCTCCGTCTCCTTTACCAACGTAGTCTTGCAACATAAATAGCCATCCTATTTCACTCGGAGGATGCTCAGTGCTTCGAGGTTTGAGAAGACCTGGCAAAGTGCCAAGATCTTGGCAGCAGATGTTAAGTTTTTGTGTATGTACACAATGACCCTACGATACACAAGCTCAAAGGTTCGCGAACCTAGGAAAAGAAGGACACGAGGGCTCCACCAGATAGAACTTGAGAGGGTTGGGGGTGGAAGGAAAGGGCCCCAGTCAGGTTGAAGTTTAGACGGTGACAGTCGAGCCGATGGGGCCGAAGCGGATGTTAGACCAGATGACCTTGCTAATCATATTTCGTTAGCTTGAGCGATCTTTTTTTGCCCGACATTCTATGGTTTCGACTTACGCATTGGGGTACTGAGCCTCAACGTCGGCCGGGACGCCAGAGTCCTGAGAGCACGGGCCCCGGTCACCACCAGGTTGGCCAGCCTTCTCAGGGGGGTAGCTCGAGTCGAGCCAGAGCATGTTGGCGTAGTGCTGGAAGGAGAAAAGGTAAGCATCATGGACGCGGGACGTATATAACTAGTGGCAGTTGCGGGGAGAGAAGCGGGAAAAGGGGCGGGGAGGGTTAGGTAACGTACATCATCCCAGATGGACATGACGAGGACCATGGGAACGCTGAGTGCCGAGTTGATGGCACCGAAGCCGCCAACCTCCGAAAAGCGGTCACGGTCATCGAAGGCCTCGAACAGGGCACTGCACAGCTCAGGGGTGATAGCGGCGCTGTCAGCATCGATGCCCGCGACCTTGGGGCCGGGGATCTCAATCCTCTTGCCGTCCTGGACGAAGAACTGGGTGAGCTTGTTCTCCTGGAACTGGCTGACGACGCTGTTATTTGAGTTGGTTAGCATCAATCATTTGACCTCCTTTTTCTTTCTTTTTTTTTTGGGGGGGGGGGGGGGGGGGGGGGGGAGGGGTTTCAAGCACGGTGTACTCACGTGAACTTCTTGCTGGTGTCGACAGTCAAGCCGGGACCGTAGAAGTCCTGGTTGCCCATGCGGTAGGGGTTGTAGTCGCAGCCGTTGGCATCGCAGTCACCAGCGAAGCGGTCCTCGGAGTAGGTGCCACCGCAGTTGGTGGTCTCGCAGACGTGGTATTTAGGGTTCTCGCAACCGTGCGGGGTGAAAGCGAAAGCATACTTGTTCGACTCCCTGGTAAGAGACGGTCAGCGACGACGGGAACCACTCGAGCTAATATACCATTACCGCCCAGGCAACAAAACTTACCAGACGTCGATCTCAGCGCAGCAGCCGCCATAAGGACCGACACCGGCGTTCGCATCGTTGGTGGACGGCTTCCAGCCCTCGATGTTGCCCTTGCCGCCGACGAACTTGAGGTCGCGGGCGCATTGGGCATCGCAGTACTGTTTGGAAGAGGGCAGTTAGCAAAAGGGGACCTTCCGTTTTCGCAGCAGATAGGGGCACCCTTCTCGGGTCATTGAACTTACCCCAGTGCCGAACTTAGCACCGGCCTTGTTGGTGGGGTAGCTCGCCACACCGCCATCCTCCTCCATGGCCACAAAGTAGAGGGCGCTGTTGAGGCCGCACTCGACGGCCGAGAGGTCGACGTCGAAGGCCAGCTCGTTGCCCTTGAGGGTGAACATCTGGTACTTGTCCGCGCCGTTCATGAGGTAGAGGCGCGAGCCAATGTTGGTGCCGTACTCGTGCTTAGTGACGAAGGTGAGCGTCAGGGCATTGCCGCTGGTCGAGACGCCATAGGTGCCCTGGTAGTTGGCACCCTCGAGCGCGCACTTCTGGGCGCAGTCGGTGGCAGAGCTGCAAGCGTTGGTCCACTGGTTGCCGTCGTAGCAGTTCTGGGCGTTCGAGTCGTGCACCCAGCGCCAGTTGGAGTCGATGACGACCTCGCCGTTGACCTGTTGGCAGGATCCCGGGGCCGTGCACTTGGACCAAGTGAGCCTGGGGTGAGTCTCGGTCTGCAGGGTACCCGCCTGCTGGGCCGTGGCCAGGCTCACTAGGGGCAGGGTCGCCGCGAGGTACTGGAGGTACTGCTTCATCTTGACTGCGACTGCGAGAGAGCAACAGACTTCTGAGAGAAATTGGAGCTGGTTGAGCGTTGGGAGAATGGACCTGTCCGAGGCGCCGCCTCATTTGTATTTTTATATCATGAGTCTCTGCCAAAGATTCGGAAGACTGCTGTCCAGATCCGGAACCTGCCTGTCGGGGGCAGTGGAAAACTGAGCCGACTTTCCATACCACTTGTCCCTTGACTTGGAATTGATCAGCCAACGGTTAATCCGATTTCGTCGCGGCATCGTGCACCGAGAGTCTTGGCCGGACCGCCCCAGACCGGGCGACGCCAGCGGGAATAGATTGGGTGTCAGTAGAAATCTGGGGTACGCGCCCCGTTCGCGGACAGGGCAAAGGGGGGAGGGGGTGGTAGGGGAGCAGAGACTCGTCCAGGGTGTCGCTGTGTTGCTTGAACGCACTGAGGTATCACGGTCCATCGGCTGTGGTTGGCGGCTCAGTACTCCGTACCCGGCGTCAGACCGCGATCATTTCTCTTCCGGGTCGTGATCTGCATGCCCAGCACGGAGACTGGAGCCCCGCGGTTGTACCGCCGTCCACAAGCGGTCCCGCCGCCGCGTGGAGGAGCAGCTCTGCTGGAAGGGAAGGGTAATTTAATTCTTTTTTGCTAATCAATAAAATCGGGCCCCTCCCCGAGCAATGTTGTTGATGCCGCTGCCCCAGCAATGCCGGGCAGGGCCCAGCGCGGCCCCATTGGCGGGTGCCGGGACTCTAACAGGCGAGACGCCGGCAGATGGTGCCGTAGCTGCTTCTTGGCATTCCCTCCTGGGTTGCATCCTGGATGTTCTTCTCCCAGGAGACGGGTTGTGGTGTTTGTTGGCACGGCCCCGGATGCGTTCAGATGCGTTTTCCCGTGCTCTGACACCACTTCTTCCCCTCCCGCTCCCCCCCCCCCCTCTTTTGGCTCGGTCGCCACCACCAACAATTGTTCTCTTCCATGGCCGGGCTGGGATTGCTGTCCGCGCTTCCCAATGAAATGTGACGTAACCCAGCCGCTGGGATTTATCCCGGAGATTGGCCAAACGGAAGTATCGGCTCCGATTCGTGGAGAGCCAACGCCGGCACGTCTCGGCGTTGTCTTCTCATCCACATCTCTGGGCGATTTCCTCGCTGGAGTTCTTCCGCTGTCAACCGAAATGTCTTTTGCCAAGCGTCAGGTTGTCGAGTTGCCTCTCGGTCAGGTGTTGCCAACCCAAGGCAGATACGAAGATAGATGCGTAATAGGTAATAATCATACACGACGCTAGATCTGTGGCCATCATCCTTCCGCGGGCTAGCCCGGATCTCGCATTCGGTGGTAGCATCAAACACGCTGTTTGGCTTTTATTAATTAAACTTGATTATGCGTCCATAAATCGTTGGGTGTAGTTCGATCTCAGATCTCTTCCTCCTTGATCCCTCCCCCAGAACCGCAGGACGACTGGCCGTAACTCCCGCGTCCATAGCCACCAGAACTGACTGATCTGACGGGATTCGGAGCCTGATTCCATGACAAACATGGACGCGAGGTTGACTCGGTTGAGGTTTCCGCGGTTCAACCTGCTCGGGGCCCGGTTCCGTGGGCCGAATACTTCATATAATTAAGATTCCGATCAAAGGAACTTGCACTATTATTATATCGTCTCTGGAAAGGGTTAATCAACTCAGGCAATGCCATCTTCAATGTGGCGAAGTTTCGCAAGGTTGCGAGACGATTCCACAACCAAAGCTTCGCCTCTGCCCCCGCCCCTTCCCTAGAACCTGAGTGACCGAAAAGGTATATGGAGTATCAAGTAATTAAGTACAAGGGACTCCGCTGCCAGAGTCTCTCTCAGACTTCTCCGCGCTCTGCTATTGGTCACCATTCTTCCGCGTCCTCCAAAAACTCTCAGTTACCTTCTCACTAAGCATAAATGTCAGGAGAACAGGGAACAGGCAGGGAACGCGAGGGAACGCGCTCGCATCGACGACTCCAAGACCTCGGACGCCACGGACCCTATACTTAGAGTCCAGTACGGCCAGGGAGTCGCTGTCGGCGTCGATAGCACATGTGCTTGTGGGATGGTGTCCAAAGATCTGGTTTTCGATCCACTCCCGGTCTGTCTCGTCGTCGCAAGTGCCCTCCGCAACCGGCGTTCCCGGGCAGGGCGGTTCAACTGGAACAATGAGCCCCAGCGGAGCAGGAACGTCAGCAAATGCACGGCGTGCCCACTTGACCATGTCAAGCTCGGCGTTCAGATCGAGTTCAGTGCCTGCGTTGTCCTCTTTGAACAGGTGGAACTTGATCTCGGGTGTGTCTCGGGGGTCGGCGCTCCTCAACAAGACAGTTCCCGATCGGCTCTGCGGGTTGATCTTGACCGTTGACAGCCCAAAGGTGTTTGGAGGGTCGACCGGTACCGAGTCAGTGGGCGGCCAAAACCCGCGCAGAGCAAAGGTACCGCCAACCAAGAAAAAGTCGCGCTCGTCGTAGGCAGCATGAGCGCTCTTGCGGAAGATGCTGTTCAAGGGAGGTCCTACCGTGTAGGGCCCTCGTCCCTGCTTCCAGAGTTCTACGCAGGGGTCGCCCGGCGCCCCGTAAGTGCAGGTCGAAGCGTCCCGATCGGGTGCCGGTTGCTGGAAGTCCCGGGCAGCGTGTCCCACAACAGGCACCTCATAATTGTCCTGCAGGTTCGCGCCAACTCCGGGGAGGTCGACAACCACATCGACGTCTAACTGGGTAAGCTCCGACGCGGGCCCGATGCCAGAGAGCTTAAGCAGCTGAGGCGGGTTGAAAGTGCCACCGGAGAGGATGACCTCCGTGCGAGCATACGCACGCCCACCGGGTGGTTCCCTGGTTAGAAGCTGTGTGGCGGGGATCTACGCTATAAACACTCTGCCATTGAAGAAAATCGACGCCGTTCACCCTATGTTTCTTCTGCGGGTCGTCTAGATCGGCGAAGAGCACCTTGGTGGCCAACGTTTCGAGCTGCACAGTGAGCTGGTACTGCATCTGCCCATCTAGATCCACCGCCCTAGCGGTCTCGAGGATATAGTCGCGGGAACAGAAACGTCTCCACGCTGCGTCCGCGTGTAGTGGGCGGCCGAAAATGCCCTCGGTCTGGTCGCGCTCCGGAATAGGACCGTTGGGGTCTGCGAGCACATTGGTGGCGATGTCGCTTGGGCTCTGGCCAATGTGCCCAGAGACGGCTCCGAGGGCGACTAGGAGATTGTTCTGACCAGCCCAGGAGGTCTCGTTGCTCATAATCGTGTCGAAGTAGCCGTTGAATCCGTGACTCAGAGCCCCAGGGGTCATGGTCCTTCTCGATGCGCTCAAAAATCTCTCCCATATGTTCTGGGCTGCAACTCTGGTCAATGGCAAGGAAGAAGAAGTGTAGAAAACAGAGGTGCGCTTTTTTTGTCCTTTCCTCCATGTTGCGTCACCAGTCAAGTCAATAATATATTGCCAATCTCGCTAGGGTAGATCGTCGACATAGCATTGATGGCAGAGCTTCCCCCCAGAGTACCGCCTCGAGGGTAATAAATCTCCAGCAGGGTCGAATTGGGGGGGGGGGTTCTCGGCCGACATGGAACGAGCCATCGAGACGGCGCCAGATCAGATGGTTGTGCTGCAAGTTCCGCGTCTCGTTTGCAAAGTTGAAGGCGAAGAAGTCCCCGCGCAGAGTGGGATCGGTGTAAGCAACCCCAAACAATGAGACAATCTCAGAATTGGTGTTGTTGCTTTGATCACTCCCCGCCTCGAGCAGCAAGACAGAATAACCCGTCCGTGCTCGGTTGCTTGCGAGAGGCCCTCCTCCAGGTCCACTCCCGGGGAAGATGCAATCGTAATTAATCTTGTCGTCGGTCTTGCTGCCTACACAGCCCTTATACGCCAGTGTCTAACATATCTATTATTAGATATAATGAAGCTTAGAGTCGGCTACTTGTAAAGGTAATTAAGTTGCAAAACGTTTGTTATAGTATGGATAAAGATATAAAGATCATGTTCCTTTGCATATTATTATCTCAATCCTTCGAAACGTTCCAGAAGGGCGATGGAGGTTATAACGAGTGGTTTGTCGAATCCGATGACGGCGATGCCGAACGTAGCTCAAATCAGTAATACCTATGCTCTACTCGGGCATAAAAACACTTATTATTATATAAGCACATGTGAATGGAAGAGTTATTCCCATCGTGGACTATCCTGTTCAGGATGCCCGTGAAAGCAGGAAATGGTCTCGTCCTGCGAGACCCTTAAACAGCTACAGCGGCGTCCTTAGCCGTCTCGGAAATTAAGCCTTGTCCATTTGCTAAAGAGGCAAATGACAAGGCCGAGACCAGCACCGCCAATCGAGATGGCGAGTGCAGCCTTGATGCCTGCCATGTATGCAATCACGATTCCGGGCACTTGATTGTCAGAGAAGACCATCCGTATCATGGTAGCTCCTGTAGCGACGACTTTGGCTGGGTCAACATCCGGCGCGGTATTCGGCAAGGTGTGAACCAAGCGATTGACAAAAGCAGCCTGGGCAGCTGTCACGAAGGCGGAACCGCCGATACACTGGAAGACTGTTTATCGAGTTAGGCCGCCGAAGCCCCTCCACGGTCAGAAAATATGTAGACAAGGAAGGGCGAATGAGAGGATTGAAGCAATGACTCACAGAGGACCATGGCAGTCACCGATGAGATGTCCGCGGGCTGCACACTCGCTTGTCCGGCAACGATGGGAATCTGGAACGCAAGGCCCCAACCGATGCCGGCAAGTAGCTGGTATCCAACCCACTTGCCTACGCCGGTGTCAATGTCCAGAGTGTAGAGAAGCCCCGCGGCGATGACGGCAAGCACGGCACCGCCGACTTCGATAGGAACAGCAAGGCCAGTGGCGCTGATGAGCATGCCGGACATGATCATACAGATCGTCGTGGCGATGATGAGGGGGAGATTGTAGACGCCCGACATGGTGGGTCTGGCGTTGCCAATACTCTGGAAGTAAATTGGGATGTAGTAGACGACGAGGTAGTAGGACCCGACGAAGATGCAGGCGAACAGACAACTGATACAGATGGCTCGCTGTTTGAGCAAGCGGGGAACGATGACGGCCCGCTCGCCCTGGAAGTGCTCCCAGAGGATGAAAGCTACTGTTATTAGCACGAAGCCCGCGAGCAGGCCGATAACCACGCTGCTGTTCCACGGCACAGTCTGTCCGCCGTATTGAAGGGAGAGCATGAAGGCGACGATTGCACCCATCACCAGGACCACGCCAACGGGATCCATCTGAAGAAGTTTCTCCCTCCACGGAGCGGCGACGGGCTGCGCGGCGCTAGGGGTCCGAAAGAAGCAGAGTATTATGAGGGCAGACAGGCCGCCGATGGGAAGGTTGATCCAGAAGCACCAGCGCCAAGTGACCTTGTCGGCAAAGACGCCGCCAATGAGCGGCCCTACGACGCAGGCAACGCCAAAAGACATGCCCACAAATCCCGTGTAGGTGGCGCGCTTGGCTGGCTCGGCGACAAATGCGACGATGGTGTAGGCTCCGGTGCCGATCCCTGCGGCTCCGAGGCCGTTGACAGCACGCCCCATAATGAAGGCGGTAGAGTTTGGGGAAACGGCGCAGATGAGACTGCCGAGCTCGAAGACGGCGATGGCCGCCAGGAAGGTGGACTTTAGCGGAAAGTAGCGATATGCTTTGCCCCAACACGACTGGAAGCCCCCGTCGGTCATCAAGAAGGCAGCACTGTACCACGACACTTTGTCTAGGCCGTGGAACTCATCGGTGATCTTGGGTATCGCGGTCGCGACAATGGTCTGAGAAATAGTGCGGAGATCACGGTCAGTTTCAGTAGAGACATGCCTCGCATCGCCGTACCAATCCGCGCATCGACTAACCATATCCAGAGATGCAAGGAAGATGCCCATGATGAGTGCGAGAATGATGGATACAAGCCTGAAACCGGTGGGATATTCGGTCGTTTCGGCCTTGGCCGCCTGCTTCTCGTCCTCGGCTGCCGCGGCTGCATCGGGCGGCGAAAGCTCATCGCTGGCGAAGTTGCCGTTCTCCTTTTCGTCAGACGTCGCCGGCGGGGCTAAATCAAGGGTTTCGGCAGGTGTCGAACTATTAGAATGTTCCTTCTCAGCGACCAGAGGTCCGCCGGTTGCAGTGGTTCTGGCACCCGTCGGATGGCCTAGTTCAGTGCTCATCGCAGCCCAGCCAGCATGACAACGTGGGTTTAGTGCCCTGGTTGAGCTTTGTGTAGCAACAAAGGGAAGCGGTTGCCCAGCGAGGGAAGGAAGCTCTGAGAGGAGGTGTGTTAGCGATAAACAGGGTTCACTTTGAGAACAACTCAAGTCACAGAACGAACAGAAAATGGTAGATAGGTGGATTTACATTTGTTTATATTCTGGGGGGATTTTTCTAGCGAGTAGCCGAGAAATAACCAACCCATTTTGCTGCTCTAACTTAGATGAGCGAGTTCAGATCAGAATGATTCATGCTAGTTAGTTGTTACGTACACCCCTCTCTGTTGCTTTTTAGACGCCCTACCCATGTTTCGCTTGTCGATAACATGTCTCTATGTTTCTACTTATTAATTATTAGTCAACAGAGCCAAAGCAACCACTGTTCGAGTACAAGTTGTAAGCTCAGCTGCCCCTGAGAAACTGAAATAACTCTATACTATCAGGAGCAGCTCTCTATTAGGCTAGTCTATATATAATCAAGGAGTCGGTGTTGAGCGTTTAGATAATGGAAGCACTTAAGTCACAAGACACCACCAACGCAGAATGCACGGAGGGATCTCCGTTCTAGGTCACCAGGTATGATCTGGTCGGTGGCATGCACACCGCACCAGTGCTGCTCCCTCTGGTCACAAACTTCAGCGTAACATCCTTTTCCTTATAACCGATATGGTGTACTGGACTTACCAGTCACCTTGGGCATTATGTGCCAATTGTAATCCCTACAGACTCTGTTGACATTTGGCGGTGTGCTACCATATCGATCTCGAGAGATATGCTCTATATAGAGGTACATACGACGATCTGGTTTCCTGTCACAGGGTTTTTGGCCGACGGAAAGCATCCACGTGCAATATTCCCATATGCGCAACCTGGAATGCCCACCATTGTTCAATGCGGTAGTAAGTTCATGTATATCCAAGCAAGCTTAAGTCGGACCCCCCATCAATGGAACACCCCATCAATAGAACACTTGGCAAACCTTAGCACCCACACCCACCTATTATCTTCAACCTTCTATACAACAGTCTGTTCAACCCACTACAATACAGGAAGCCATTGAATCTACACTTTCTGAGCCGCTTTCTTCAGCTACAGGGTCCTCTATACGGCCGGCTTTAACCTAGGCCTAGTAGATCTATTTAATCGTAGCAAACTACTCGTTCGGATCCGTAACTACCCTCTTCTTCTTCGATAGCCGAGCTGCTTCTAACTATACCTTTAGAGCTTCGTTTTTCTATTATAACTAGGCTAATTAGAAGTCCTTCTAGTTAAACGCTTTTTTAACCTTCCTAAATAGGAGCCTATATATAGAGAGGTACTAAGTCTTAATAGTTAGGTTGATTAGCTAATTATATAAGTCTGACCTCCTCTATAGTATACTAAAAAATAGATTAACGGCTTCTTTCGAAGGCTAAGAGTATTAAATAGGTTCTAGAGTCTATATAGATGTTAGCTACTTATTAGTATTAGCTATATTATTAGAATTTTCTAATAGAAGTCTACTTATTAGGGGTTTAGCTATATAAACTAGCTATAACCTTAATACCCTCTATCCTACTTTGATATTCTAGGCTATAATAGCCTCTTTCTAAACCCTTATAATATATTTAGTTATTAATTGCTTACCTAGAACTATTAAGTTAGTCTAGGAAGTTATATTATTAAGGAGCTTTTAATATATATACTTTAGAGGGGAAAAGACTAATAAATCAAATAATTAAAGGATATATAAGGTATATAGAGATAAAAAGAGTAATTAGATATTATTCTTAAAATATACCTATATAAAATCCTTAGTTATATAGCTATTATAACTATCTAATATAAGGAGTTATTATTATAAAGGATCTTATAGCTATATATAGGGGATAAATACCTCTTATAGCTATTCTAATATAATAGTATTATTAGTCCAGCCTTTTTTGGTTACTATAAACTTCTAATCCTTTAATTTAGTCTTATTAAGAGGAAACTACTATTATTAAAGACTCTTACCCTTAAAGATAATAACTAGAGGGAGTAATATCCCTATTACTAAGATATACTTAAGGAAGGAAGTCTATACCTATAAACTAGGAACCTTTTACTATATTATATATATTTAAATACTTCTAACTACTAGCCTATAGGTTCCCTAGCCTTCTATAATGCTATATTTATCTATATTCTAATAATTAGCTAGTAGAATATCCTTGATAGCTAGGATGTTTAGCTATAGCTACTAATTATATATAACTAAGTTAGTAGTACTATTAATATAGACTAAATCTATCTTATAGGCTTGCTAGGTTTAAAGGATAGGGTTTCTATAAAGGAACTAGGTTATCTAGCCTTTTCTAACTATTATTAAACTAGGGTAGAAACCTCTTAGTATAACCAGAGGGACATAGGTTATAGATTTGTTTTTCCGGTTCTAAACAAGTCATAGTATACACTAGACATAAATAGGGGGTGCCTATCTAGGAGATGCTAGGAACAATAAGGACAGACAGTTTTCAGAATAGAATAACAATAATAGTAACAGACGGCTGTTGTAGCCTTATCTGCGTGATGATGTGGTTTTCCTTTTGTTTATAAGCTTGGCTACCTTTTTCTACATAGGTAGACTCTTTTACGTCTGCCCAGAAGGGCATCGCCGTCGCCATCTTCGCACCTATCGCTATCACTACCTGGAGAGCCGGGTTTGTCTACTGCAACCACGAGTGCCTGGACGCCCTAGACGCTTTGAGCCGACGCTCCTCTCCATCTAACCAGACGGAGGTTCGGTCTTAGAGGTGCGTGACTACTGCTAGTAGAGGCTGGCACCAGTTTATTATATAGTTAGCTCCTTATACCTAGAGTATTTGGCTAGCGAACTCCCTGATTTATATATAGGTTAATAGGATACCTAGGGTAACTTAGATCAATACCTATTAAATAAGCTATTCTTCCTATATATGACTAAGAGACTGGCGTAGTTCGGCTACAATTAAACGTAGTTGACGGCCTTGAATACGGTTAAATAAGGTAGTAGTTAGAATTCCGAATTCCTGGCTGATACTACGAATTGAATAGCAGGTATTGTAGTATTTTGCGACCGTATCCTATAAATCTTCTTTAGTATAAGCCATCTTTGACTGTTGAATATACCTACGAAGTTTGAAGTGGTTTGAAGAAAAGTTGGGCAAGTTATGGTAGATTGAAGTGGTTAGGTTGAAAAAGCGGTGTAGGCGTGGTGCGTGTTCCATTGATGGGGTGTTCCATTGATGGGGGGTCCGACTTACCTGATGAATCAAGGAACAGTGCCAACTCGCTTTTTGCTGATTTTACGTAGCCAGTTTAACCCTTGCGTTCGTATCTTTTGCGTACTAGTAGGTTAATGCAAAGAACACAAACTACTGGCTCTGTTGTTTCTACCTCGTCGAGTGGTCATCTCTGCACGGCAGAATGCAGCGTCGCGCGGCCCGTTGAAACCATTTCGCAGAAAAGAGATGACGGCGCCCGAGTTTGCTCCAAAAAGAGCCAGAGGCAAATGACGTCACAGGGTGAGCTGAGTAAGTCGCCCGCCGAAGTAAGCAGGAACCAACTTCGCCATGCCTTGGCATAATTACCCGCTACAAGGCACCGATTTCGACTTGCCTAAACCACGATATGTTCTGCTGAGGCTCAGCGGCATTCGTATCATGGGTCGAAGACGAGCGCCAGGAACCCTCTCCTCGCCCCCGCTAGCTGAGTTTCGCCCGTGCCGTGACGATGACGGAGAAATTTCCGGACATCGACGAAGATACCGACAGCACACGAAAGAGCATCAGTATCGAGGAAGAAAACGGCTATTTTGGGCCTAATGAGGCAGATACTTCCGGCGCCTCGCCGGCGGGACTTCCCCCGGAGGACGCCGTCCCCAGGACCCCGGCGACCGGGCAGCCTCCTTCGCGGGCCGTCGTCGAAGACGCGCCCCTCCTTCCGCTAAGCCGTCACCAGTCGGCCATCCGCCTTCGCAGACTGAGGGGCCCGGCGCTGCCCTCGCAAGCCGATCCAGCCGAGTCCGTCGGGCAGGAATCACTCCGAGGACGCCGCAGATCGAGTTCGGAGCCCCAGCGACCAGCGATACCCGCGGCAACAGCATGGGGCGCGTTACCAACAGTGGCGGAAGCCCCGCCACGTTGGGCTCGAAACCGCAGGTCCGCATCGGTAAATTTGCCAGCAAGGCTACCGCTGCCTGTCGTTGCTGTTCCCGAAAATGCCCCGGTTCAGAAACGTCGCCAGCTCCCCGGACTCCAGCGCCTGACCTTACAGAACAATCCACAGGGCCAGGCGTTGGATAGCGACTGTTATGACTCGAGAATTGTCGACTTCCTAGACGTTGTTGGTATGTCAGCTTTCCCACCACAACTTGTCTCTCTGGCAGTGCTGTCTTAAGAGGCTTTGTTTTCCTTGTTTCGTTATTTTCCTCGAGCAATGCACTAATTAATTTGCGGGCCGACTTTAGATCCCGAGGTTGCCACTCTTTCGTCCATCACCAACATCCAAAATTCTCTCTTCGTTCCCTCTCTTGGAAGATGGGTAAACCGCAGACCGACATACGACTTAACTCAGTTCCCTCAAACGCCCGGCGCGTTTCCCGGGCCGGAAGAGGACATGACGGCTGCAGAGTCCACCGCGGCAGGGCAGCCAACCTCGGAGCCTCGCTCACCCAACCTCGCCTCGGTGCTGAGCCAGCCTCAGTACGCCATCCTTCCCAACGACGCCTCCTTAGAGGGCTGGCCAGAAGAAGACATCAAAGCCTTGAATGACTACGTCCGGCACATGCTACACTCCCGGCGGTCCAAGATCAAACAGAGGCTCAAGGCGTTTGGAAAATATGTTAGGAGACCCCTGGGCTTCCTCGTCACGCTCTATGCTACGCTGATAACCCTCTTCGGCCTCGCTTGGGTTCTTTTCTTGATCGGGTGGATCTATGTCGGCCATCGTCAGTATTTTGCCATCGAAGTTATCGACTATACCCTTGTCGCTCTGTTCGGTATCGTCGGCGACGGGCTCGCTCCCTTTCGTGCCATCGACACGTACCACATGATATTCGTGGCCCATTACCGTAAGTTCCCTTGCCTTGTTCACACGTTTTACTCTCAGAAATCAAGAATACAGCCGCTGATAATAGAGGGTTCCCCCTCTCTGTAACCCAGACCGAAAGACCTGGAAACTGCGCAAGAAGCTTCTACTCCCTGAGTTGCAAGACAGCAATGATCTGCCGACGGCCAGTAGCATCGAACAGTCTGATCGGGACCTCGAGGCTCAACCTCAGCAAGGAGACAAGAAAAAAGACGAGTTCTTTCCCGTGCTGTCGGAGAAGGAGCAGTCCCGGCTAGTGCATCACCAAACTAAGCTCGCGAAGTCGCACACGTTCTACAAGCCACACGAGACTGAAACACACCACGCATTTCCCCTGAGGTTTCTAATCGCCGTCGTCCTTCTCCTCGACCTACACAGTTGCTTGCAAATCTCCCTCGGCATCTGCACGTGGGCCGTCTCGGCCCATCGTCTTTCGGCCGCAGTCACCACCACCATCTTGTGCTGCTCTATCGCGACCAACATTGTCGCTGGAACCCTCATCACGATCGGCGATCGTCGGACACGGAAGCGAGATGTCCTCGAGAGGTTACTAAAGCAGGATCTAACCGGTGAGGTAATGAAGAAGATGAGGAAAAAGAAGGAGAAAGAGGCAGTAAAAGAGGGAGCAAAAAGAGAAAGCATGGATGGTGCCGCAAAGCCTGGAAGGTCTTCGTTAGGAGGAGCTCGTCTCAGAATTGCGACGCGGACGGACAAGAATCGCAAGAGCAATGAAAACGGCACAGACAGCCACGGGCCGGAAGCGTCCCAGAGCATCACTGGTGCGGATAGTGAGGACCAGCTCCGTCACGACCGCTCGAGAGCTCAAGGAGCTCTCCCAGGCTCCTGGTAGCCTGCGGGTTGACGACAGGTTCTAAACACGAGAACAAGGCGTCCATTGGATGGATTAATATAGGGAATCTCCATTTCCATGTCGTTTTATACGCCTTCCTCTTCTTAGATTATTGGCATGATTGATGATTGATATACAGAATGAAGGGCAATAGGGATGTTGTATACTAATACCAGGTATTACACAATTTATCTAATAATTATGCCTGAAGGTCACGACCAACATTAGCTGAGGTGTTTTCTCTCCGTATTTCGGTCAGGAGAAAGAGGGCTCAAGCAGAGACGAAAACGTCATATCGACCATAGCAAGCTCGGTGTTACTAAGAACTCATTGTGCCAGATCAAACTATTACAAGACGCTGTCAGTCGCTCGTCGAAGGCAGAAGAGCCAATCTCCGTCTCGGAGCTTGAGCTGAGTAGCCTGCGGGGGCGGGTTTCCATGACCCTCTACCGGTTTTGGCGTCCTCAACAAACCTGATTCGAGTAATTTAATAGATTTGTAAAGATTATTCATGCGAAGGACAATGCTAATACAATTGACCTGATAATTAGCCAAACAAAAGGTCTTGAAATCCGGGCCTACCTGGCTAGAGCACGGTAGACCAAGGCCCGACCAACCTGATTATTTCTTTAGACGATCATCAATTAATAATCACTTATCGCGGAGGGTAAAATCACTGCCACGCGCGTACGTATTCTATGTTCCTTGGCCATCGCCTCCAGGTCTATTGATTATAAGTGTACCCAACTACGCGATGATTATTATCGAACTCCCATTTCACCATTAGATTGAATACCAGAGAGTTACCACTCTCTAGGTTTCTCAGGGGTAGTAGCCTCAAACTAGACAATATTCACGCCACTTCGTCATGAGAGGGGCAATAGTCCCACAGCTATCAGCAGCTGACCGAAGTAGTAGAGAACCCAGACGGCGGGCTGCATCCAAGCGCGATGCGAGGAGGCCTGGGAGACCAAAAACCGATCAGTCGCGAGGATCGCGTCCGATGCTGAGAACATGAGGCTACCGGCAACGACCCGGCTGCTGTCCACGGTGAGCGCCGTGAGAGCCATGACCAAGATGGTCAAGGAATACAGAACGACAGGCGGCCGTAGTCCCTGGTCGATCCGCGGGACCAAGATGGTGATCATGACGGAGGCGAGCAGGATCAAGGACCCTGCCGCCGGGGCACGCCAGCTCCGTAACAGAGCCCAGGGTCCTTCCGTGACGTTGGTGTTATTTTGGAAGAAGACAACAATGTACAAGAGGTGAGCCACCAGGAAACTCGCGAGACCCAGCAGGAAGGACGCGTCGTCGTCCCAGGCGAGAAAGGCGTCGCCGAGGGATCCCAAAGCCAGCGCAGCGACTAGGAGGAGCGGTCCGCCATGCGCGGCGGCCATGGCGGAGAGGAGTGCGGTGGAAGCCGTCTTGACAATCATTCGCCGTCGGCTGGGCCGCGAGCGGGCCATTGCCAGGTAAAGTACGGCGGCGCCAACCGACCCGGTCAACAGGGCGGGGTTCGCTGTGGACAAAACGCGCGAGGAGGACATCGTTGATGGGTGTTCAGTATGAAAGGAAAATGGTGGGGGAGGCGCGGCTCTGCTAGTTTCGTGTGTATTGGGGGAATCCCACGGTGAAAGGAGAAACTTTCAAGCTTGCGCAGTATTAGAGAAATCACTAGAGGTACGGAGCAGTAATTAAACAGTTGGTGTCCATGGTCTAACTAAACCGAGGTATCAATGAGAATTCCAGTCTTGGCAATCCATGTGACTGATCCGAGTGCCGGTCAGACAGTTTATTAATAGTAGCAAAAGGAGTTAGAAGCTGAGTAGCTTCCAAGCAAAAAAAGAGACGATTGACACAGCCAGAATCCTCCTCATGCGTAGTCAAAAGAGACGCTAATTAGATTAGTATTCATTAGTGGACCTTTACAGCACAAGTAGCTATCTTTCTCCTTGATCCTCTAATCGAATCCCAGGTTGGGTCACCATGCCCTGAACTTGCTCCTCAGTCAGCGGCGAAGCGTCAACTGCTTCTCATGGTAAAGACTAGAAGCCACTCTAACTCTGATTTGTGGATATACATTACTATTCAAGTCTTGAGAAGTCTGCGGCTCAAGATGCTGCTCACACTTGAATCTCATCTCGTTTTTCATCTGGCAAGCAACACACTGTGATTTTAAAATATGTCTGTCCTTGAGCGTCTCCAAGAGGCGATCCTCTTCTCTCAGTTGATTGCCTGGCGGCTCGCTCATAGATGTCCTGTCTTCCTCTCCATCCTAGACTTGGTGATTATTACATCGTGACTTGTTGACCAAGCTCTCTGCGCTACGTGTACGTAATTAAAGGCACCTTTCTCCAACTAGCTGTCCCGAGGCGAAAGATTTTGTCGTGGTAATTAGGCGCTGCTTTGCCAACTAGGTACTTCGCTGTTCGCATCAACGCTGCCACCCGGCAGTCATCCCCAGCGAGCTTGCTGCTGACATATTAGTGGAGATATTAGCACCGCCTCCAAGAGCCGCTACCAGGCAAGTTGGCTGGCCCTGGTACACTCAAAGCAGGTTGTGTCCTATTGCTCTGGGGCGAAGCTTCAAAAGGGCGTCACGGTCGCGCCCCGGAAGTTGGGTGTCGAAGTATTCGTCGGTGAGAGAGTGAACCCAAAACGTCGGCAGGGCGTCCATTGCGCTGGTCATCTGGACGCGGGATCGAGCGCGGCTGACCGTATGTTCCTTCTCGGTGGCGTGTCCCAGATCCCTGGCCACGATCGGACAGTTCGACTGTGTGTTCATACAAGTTGGGCTGAGGAACCATCTGGTCCAACTCTCTTGGAGTATAAACACAAGGCAGGTATGTAATAAAATATCCTGACTGTGGTGTACGCTTCGCGCACCTCTCATCGAGGCCCACAGTAGGCATGAAGCTTCGCTTCAAATGCACCCTCGATTGTGATAATTAATTAAAGTAGAGAAGGGAAAGAGCACAGGCCTACAGCCTTGCATTGATTTAGCTATCATAATTAGTCTCATGCCCAACGCGATGCCCTCTTGTACCGTGGTTGTTTTGCCGTCCGCCGCCGTACTGACCATGAAGTCGCGCACTTGGGCGGCTTAGAGCTCCCGTGGCCTTCACTGCCATGACGAATTCATCCCCACCGTAAATCGAGCCAAGCTTTTTCAAACATGCCAAGTCTCGGCAATCCCCGTCTCCCAGAAGAGCAAAGAAACAAGTCGGCCACTGCAACATGGGCCCCCCCCTTCCTCCATTGGCCAGCGTCTCCATCAACAGATATACAAGTGTCTGGTGTGCTTACAGAAGGTAGTGGTATTGCGACTCTTTAGGATTCGAGTAATTAATTAGTAATAATCAGAGCAAGAAGTAGATTCATGCTGTCATATCATGTTACCAATTATCGAGGGGATTAATGACCTGTCGCCAAATAGCCCAGCCAGGAGTAAATAAACAATAAATAGGGAAACTCAAGGTATGTGATGATGGAATGCTCACACAAGCATCGAGTTCGGTTGTCAATGCAACGGATAATTATTCTGACTTGGAACACCAACACAGGGTAATGGGAGTTGCCACGAGCCCAGACGTTGCCAGAACGGCAGTCCATTCCCAGGAAACCGGGCCGCAAGAAAACAAAAAATTTTTCTCCCATGGATGCCCCACCATGCATGCCACTGCTGCAAATCAGCGCATGCGGCATATTCTTGGCCCGCGGAACCTGTCCGAACCAGGCAGGGGTCGCGAGCACCGGGCGTCGCGTTCTTCACGTGCTTCGGTTTCGTCAAACAGGGAATAGTCACTCGTGCGAATGCTACGCAAATGCCTACACAGCAGTACTTGTATGTATTCCGAGCCGTAAAATATCCCCTTCCGATAAGCTTGCCAAGTATGTATATAGTATGCCTTTTTTTAGTTTCGAACTTGCCCGGACAGAGCCTAGGTCGGTCAGGGATCGTGCTCCAAGGCGCGGTTCAATGTGGCCTACTCAATGATAGCTTCTATCTGCCTTTCCTGCAGAGTGAATTTCACTTCCACATGGCCGGGTACAAGGGGGTCGCGGTGCCAAACATGACCCCACTGATGGAGCGATATGCAGCCGCGTAAAGCAGAGCCTGGAAAGCGGCAATCGACCAATAACTGACAGCCCCTTGCCTCCTAAGTTCCTGTTATCAGTACGTAATTTAACTAGTAAAAGAGCGGAGGGAATCCCACTTCGCTTTCTACCCCGGGGGGAAATTCCTACTCCAAAAGAGTGCAACAGAGAAGAGGGGAAAAAAATTAAAAAATAAAAGGAAAAAAAAAAAACGCTAAAAACGGAGTCCTTCAGCCGGATCTGTAGCCAGCGCTAATCAAAACCCAACAAACTGTCAACGTCCAAAGCACCACCGGATGCTGCAGAACGCCTGAAGGTAGATTGGGAACCTTTTATCCGTCTCCCTTCCCCCATCTCACCCCATAACCCCCGGCAACGCTTCGTCGAGCAACCTGGACACCATCCTCCGGCCATGAGCGCCCAACCCGAAGCCCGACTACCGGGCGCCGTCGAGGTGCCTAGGACAGGTTCCGGACACGAGTCGTCGTCGGACGATGGCGATGTGCTGCTGGAGTCGATGGGTTACAAGGCCGAGCTGGTGCGCACGCGGTCGACTTGGCACGTCGCCTTCATGTCGTTCGTGCTCGCGTCCATCCCTTACGGCCTGGCCACCACGCTCTACTATCCGCTCCAGGGCGGCGGCCCCGCTGTCGTCGTCTGGGGGTGGCTGCTCGTGAGCCTCATTATTCTCTGCGTCGCCGCCTCGCTGGGCGAGATCACTTCCGTCTACCCGACCGCCGGCGGCGTCTACTACCAGACCTTCATGCTCGCCCCCGCCAAGTTCCGCCGAGTCGCCGCCTACATCTGCGGCTGGGCCTACGTTGTTGGCAATATCACCATCACCCTGGCCGTGCAGTTCGGCACCACCCTCTTCTTCGTCGCCTGCGTCAACGTCTTTGAGAAGCCCGGCGTGGACGGCGAGCCCGTGGGCGTCTGGGCCGGCGAGACCTATCAGGTGTTCCTGACCTTCCTAGCCATCACGCTGCTGTGCAACGTCGTCTCCATCTTCGGAAACCGCTGGCTGCACCTGCTTGATGTAAGCCATGATACCCTTTGCCTCTTCCA